>NC_056730.1:887594531-887747031 GCF_019279795.1 Protopterus annectens | reverse complement strand
CTCACTCCAGCTCTCATGGTGTGTATGTGCATCTCCCTACAAAACAAGTGTCAATCCCCCTCTGACTTCCAAACTGCATGATATGCACTTTTTGGCCCTTGAAGTTGACACGGGCCTCCAAACTCCTGTCTTCCACAAGACTTGCTGATATCATCTTCCATAAGACTACCAACAGCCATCTGAATTTCAGACATAAGCCATTGCACATGCATTAAGTGCTGTGATCTGTACTGAGTAAAATTAGATAAGTAGGGGTTCTAATCTCACTCCACCACACATGGTGTGTTTGCGTATTTATGTGAATCCCCCATTGACTTCCAAACTGCAATGAATATGCATGTTATGGCCTTTGCAGTTGATGCAGGTCTCCAAACTCCTCTCTTCCACAAGGCCTGCTGATGCCATGTACCATACAACTATCAACAGCCATCTGAATGTTAGAATTAAGCTGTGGCACATGTGTTAAGTACTGTGATCTGTTGTGTGTAAGACTAGATAGTTTGGAGTTTTAATCTCACTCCAGTCCACTTGCTGTGTATGTGAATTTCCCTACAATAGAAATATGATATGATTATTACACTGACTTAGAAAGAGGCAGGGTTGTGCACTTTTTTGAGCATAGCATGTGATGCAACCTCCAAATTCCTGTCCTCCACAAGGTCTGCTGGTGTCATCTAGCATAACAGAACATAAAGATATGTTAATGTTGGACTTAAGGCATGAAGTGTGCATTAAGTACCATCATCTGTAGTGTTTAAGACTCAATCAGTAGGGTTTCTAATCTCCCTCCAGCCCACTTGGTGTGCCTGTGTAGGTGCATTTCCCTGCAATAGATATATGATTACCACACTGACTTGGAAAGAGGCAGGGTTTTGCACTATTTTGGGCATAGCAGGTGATGCAGGCCTCCAAAGTCATGTCCTCCACAAGGCCTGCTAATATCATCTAGCATAAGAGTACCTAAAGAGATACTAAAGACAGACTCGAGCCATGGGATGTGCATTAAATACTTTGATCTGTACTGTGTAAAACTAGATAGGTAGTGCTTCTAATCTCATTGTAGCCAACTTGGGGTGTGGGTGTGCTGTGCAGTGTTCACTGTAGCCATGTTGTTGTGTGTCCATGTTAGTCAGAACATTTTACATCAGTCTATGGGATCATAGGATCATTGGAATTTACTAGGCTAATAGTCCTAGGGTCCTTAGAATTCTAGCCAAGTTCTTACCCTTATTAACAAGACCAGCAACTACTGCCCCTGTCCAAGAGGGACACATACAGAACCCCTGTGGTGAAATTATGGTCACCCATCCAATCATACAGTTTGCATCTGAAGAGGGCCATTAAGGTGCTCTGTTTGACATTATGTGGGAGTCTGTTGCAAAGGTTTGTTAAACTCTTAAAAAAACAAAACCAAGTAGATGAACTTGTCAATATAATTGACCAAAACCAACTTAGAAAAACAATTCACTGGGTCCACACCATAAGCTCCATACCTCCACAGGAATAACACGATGAAAGTTCTTATGAATGCACTTTATTCCAAACATATAAGTGTGTTCATAAGAACTTTGGTCCTGTTATTCCTGTGGAGGTATGGAACCTATGGTGTGGACCCAGTGAATTGCTTTTCTAATTTGATTTGTTAAACTCTGACAGACATACCTCTCCCTCCAGCATGTTGTATTTATGTCACATACTAGGTTAAGGTCCTTACAGTGAGTAATCTGTGTACCATTTTACTTACGAATATGCAGCATTTCCAGTAAAGCAGGGTGACAGTGCCTATAGGACAGATGCTGAAGACTTGACTTTCCCTTGTAAGGAACCTTTGTGATCTCTCGAGTTGCCAGTGGCACTTGGAAATGTACATAACAAAATGGCCATTGCACTCAAATATTGGCTTGGTAGGGGAATGGTACATGGAAGTTATAACTAATTTATATTTGGGTGACAGTGCCCTCATTCATTTCAATGGAGCTCAGGATGTTTGCACTGTAACATCCAATTGGTGGAGCCTAAGCCTTTTTACAGAATCAAATTATGTCCTCACATTTCAAACAAATGTTCATATCTCTGGAACCACAGGGGTTAGGAAAGAAGTAGAAATGGCAAACCCTTCAGCTCAAACTATTTTTTATAGTGGTAGTATTCTTTAGGATCTAGGTCTTTAACTGAATTTTATAAGTCACAGTAAACAGAGTAACTGTTACATTTGTAATATTTTGTAAACAACTTACAATATCTCAAGTTACACACATACTGTCAGCAGCATTTTATTCGTCTAGCTGAGAGCTTTCAGAGTCTAAGGAGTTCTGTCTGTGTTACTTGGTTGTTGAGATATTCAGAAAAATGTGAACATTATATCTCTATAAATTTATATTATAAAAACAACAGTTAATATCTATTTACCTGTACAAGACAGAGGTCAAATATTAATAAAGTTGAGTTTGCAATTGTGTAAGCTTTAAGATTAAATCTTTTAAACCTTGTACACAGCATGGTTTTGGAATTATTAATGCAAATATGAACAAGCAATATTTGATGCCTAGTAGCATTAGTGGGAGTTAACTGCAGATGCACCTGTAGGTGTTACTCAGATGTAATGAGTTATGATATGAGCAAGATATAATGCCCTTCTTACCATTGTGGAGACATGGTGATCTAAGATAAGGTAGGTGCAAACCTGTGTGCCCAGGTCTCTCACAGAGTATGTACTTAAGGTGTTTTTATTGATGTGCTACTTAGCGGGAACATTGTTGGTACCAAAAGGAATGATACTACATATATTTGCATGAAGTTTACGGCCATGATAGTGGCAACAATCATTTTGTCATATATGACCCTCTTGTAGGATGTTGACATAATCAGGACAGTCTATTACCACTCCCAGTTTGCAGGCCTCAAAAAACCTTGTCAGTCACAGACATTCACTTTGTGTTTGTACATGGGATAAATGGATTCCACACATTAGATGACACAGAACTGAACCCTGTAGAACACCACTGGTTACAGCTCTACTATTGGAGGTGGATATCTCTATTCTGACTATACGAGTGATGTCATTGAGCCAGTTAGTGACCCCAATAATGATATTACTGTTTATGGCTAGCTGGGTGGGTTTGTAAATGATGCCTGAGTGAGGGATAATGTCAAATGGCTTGGCTAAGTACAGATGGTTGTATACACAGGTGTCCCCTCATCCAGGTCATTGACTGCCTCGTAGATGTCCACCACGTTTAACAGGCATAATCTTCCTTTCACAGATCCAAACAGTGTAGGGTCAAGTCTTTTGAGATTACCTGTATCTTTGTTGATACGGTCCATGATTATTTGCCCCATGGCCTTACAAATATGGCTAGTCAGGCTAATATGTCTATAGTTCCCATGGTCAGTGGATGTACCACCTCTGTGCAAGGGGATAGCAGTGGCCATTTTCCAGTCAGCTGGGACACAGCCAGTGATTACACTATGACTGCAAAGAGTTTCTTATGGAGTTAGTAATAATTGTTGGATAGTATGTAGGACACAGCCTTGGATGCTAGCATGTCTGATGATGCTGTGTTTGTTACCTTAGAGAGGTCATTTACTACCTGATGTTTTGAGATACAAGGTACGGGACAAGTTGTAGGGATGTCATGGTATATGTGTGGTGGAGACAGTGGAATGCAGTTGTCACAGATCCTGTCAGCCAACAGGTTAACTATGTCTACAGCCTCATTATATGTGGTATCATTAAATACGAGTTTGGCAAAAATGTGGGCCTTTTCTTTTACGTTACACATGTAACTACAAAATGCCTTGTGGTTGTCCTTTGTGGAGGAGGCTAATTTTGTCCCATACTTTGTTTTGCAGAACTTCACAACAACACTTATTTGCTTGTTTAAGCTAAGGAGGGAGTGCTTCCATTTTAGGGGGTCTCTCACTCTCCTAACGTGAGATACCAATGTCTACCTCTTATTGTAAAAACTGCTAATGGCAGTTGTCCACCAGGCAGGTTTGCTGTGCCATGAGGAACTTGTTTTACTGCTGTCAAGTACAGGCAAGTCAATGCAGTTGTACAGGTGCTTGTATAAAGCATTAGTGTAGAGCTTGGCATAGTTCCCTGTTCCATCTGAGGAGTGTATGGCAGTCATGTTATTTATTCCATCCCATAGAAGTTTATAATCTGCTTTGTTGAACGTTATTACTTTATCTGCTGCAAGGGGGGTGTCAAGTGTCATACGTACTTTGAATAAAACCAATTTGTGATCAGATCTCACCAGGGAGGACCTCACAGTAGAGGTTCTACAGTGGTCATGCATGTTGATAAGCACCTGATCCAGTATGTTGGCTCTCTTTCTGTGGATGTCAGCCCACTGATCCAGGGTATTGTAGTTAAGGAAGTTGATTAACCTTTGTGCAAATGAGTTTGAGCATGAGTAATTTGCCCAGTTAATGGGTAGTTAAAGTCAAATGAAACCATCTTGTTTTGCTGTATCTTGATAGACTCATTTGATCCATATAATCACAGTGGGTGCCCTGATTCATGGAGCTGCTCCTGTAGCTGGTGATGGCTTGATTAGGTGCTCTGCAAGCAATCAATAACACTTGCAGTTTCCCCAAGGAATCATACTGTCTGAACAGTCTTGATGTGTATCTATCCTTAATGAATATGTCTACACTGCCTCCATTACTTTGCACTCTTTAAGTTTGAGGTCTGAATGTGTGGAAGGAGGTGTAGTGTGGCATGGCGGTGGTGCTTTCCACAACCTTGACCCAGGTGTCTGTGACTGCACAAATGTCTGCATCTTCCATGGTGGTGAAAGCTTCCAATGACTGGAGTTTAGTGGTGACATTCCTAGAGTTTAACAGCATAACCATGATGTTGTTTATCGATGGTGTTTTCTCATTGTAAAATTATCCCTTGAGACACCACCTAAAAGGCATACTATAAGGGTGGCAACAGTCTTGGCCAGTAGCTAAAATCCCAGGGGTGACAGGTGAAGCCATCTCAGGCAAAGCACTGAGGTCTGTTGAACATGTCATTCCCAGGCTGCGATTCAGCAATTATTGAAGTCAATCATTTTCCATTTGTAATGAGCCATCATTCTAGGTGATGGTAAAATGCAGCTCAAGGCCAAGGGCATACCTGCCTGAGACACATAGTCTTTATGCTCAGTCATGTCTCAGCATACAGTTCAAAGAGAGGTATGTCTAAATGTGTACACACCAACAGGAACTATGATCTAGTCATAATAGTACCTGATGTTTATTTCCAATAGTAAACACAGCCCACAGATAGCCCAACAAAATCTTCACGGCTCGAACAGGAATACCAAACAGTTTATTGATGTACAAGAAACATTAAGTCTGTTAAACAGATGAAAGCGCTTAACTTAATGTTTCTTGTACATCAATAAACTGTTTGGTATTCTTGTTCGAGCAGTGGAGAGTTTGTTGGGCTATCTGTGAGCTGTGTTTACTACTGGAAATAGTACCTGATGTTGACAGACTTGAGTGCATGTATGATATGGCATATCTTAGCACCTCACAGAAAGCTGACCGTGACATTTCCCATATTCTTCTTCTTCTTCTTCTTTCAGCTTCTCCCGTTAGGGATTGCCACGCAGATCAACTGTTTCCATTTCTTCCTGTCCTCTGCATCTTGCTCTGTCACACCAACCACCTGTATGTCCTCTCTCACCACATCCATAAACCTTATCGCAGGCCTTCCTCTTTTCCTGTTACCTGGCAGCTTCATCCTTAGCATCTTTTTCCCAATATACTCTGCATATCTCCTCAGCACATGTTCAAACCAATGTAATCTTGCCTCGCTGGCTTTGTCTCCAAACCTTCCAACTTGGACTAACCCTCTAATATGCTTATTCCTAATCCTGTCCATCCTCATCACACCCAGTGCAAATCTTAACATCTTCAACTCTGCCACGTCAAGCTCTGACTCCTGCCTCTTTGTTAGTGCCACTGTCTCCAACCCATATAACATAGTTGGTCTCACTACCCTCTTGTAGACCTTCCCTTTCACTCTTACTGGTACTCGTCTGTCACAAATCACTACTGACACTCTTCTCCACCCACTCCATCCTGCCTGTACTCTCTTCTTCACCTCTCTTCCACACTCACCATTACTCTGAACTGTTGATCCCAAGTATTTAAACTCATTCACCTGCGCCATCTCTACTCCCTGCATCCTCACCTTTCCTCTATCCTCCCTCTCATTTACACACATATATTGTGTCTTAGTCCTGCTGACCTTCATTCCACTTTTCTCTAGAGCATATCTCCACCTCTCCAGGGTCTCCTCCACCTGTTCCCTACTCTCACTACAGATCCCAATGTCATCTGCAAACATCATAGTCCACAGGGACTCCTGTCTGATCTCATCTGTCAACCTGTCCATGACCATTGCAAATAAGAAAGGGTTCAGAGCTGATCCTTGATGTAATCCCACCTCCACCTTTAACGCATCTGTCACTCCCACCACAGACCTCACCACTGTCACACTACACTCATACATATCCTGTACCATTCTTACATACTTCTCTGACACTCCCGACTTCCTCATACAATGCCACAACTCCTCTCTAGGCATCCTATCATATGCTTTCTCTAAATCAACAAAGACACAATTCAACTCCTTCTGACCTTCTCTGTACTTCTCCATCAACACTCTCAGAGATGTAGCCTAGTAAAACAAAACATTGACTGGAACCATGAGCAGGGATAAACAGTAGTTAATTCAAAAAAATTCAAAGTCAACAACTTACTTGAAGAGTTGCTTTTTTAAAAAGTAATAGTTGTTTATTCCAAGAGTTTCAAATCCAGACTGTAGTTAGAAGTGCTTATTCCACAAGTTTAAAATCCACAATGTACTTAAAAAGTTGCACCTTTTGCTAGTCTTCCCTTATTAGTAATGGACTTGTCACTGCACTAATACTGTTGTTTTACTTTTGTATGTAGCCCAGTGAGAGGCATATCAATGTATCTCATGATGCAGTCACCTATGAGTAATATGTTTGATTTTGTGTTTTAAAACATTTAAATGAAGTAAAAATAATGGCCGCTGGCTGTGAAATGCTCAACAAAAAACAGTTTAATCGGTCCCAAACAATAAAGTAAATGCTTCTGTCTAACTTCAATGCGTAAAACTACATCAGACAAAGTAACACAGTAATCCATTGCTATATATATATATATATATATATATATATATATATATATATATATATACATATACACAAAATTAAACTTGGTCACATGGTTGAATCAATTAAAAAATTAAAAAGTAAAGTGACAAAATATTAGAATATTAAAATATTTAGTTTGTTGGAAAAAGTCCATTGGAAAATGTTGTTCACTAAAAAAAGCATTAAGCAAAACATTAAGAAAAATTTTAAAAAATTAAGAAATATGAAAAACATTAAGAAAATCTTAAAACAACTGCAAACAGGTTTAAACTATATGCAGAAACCTATGTAATCCTTCATAAAAAAACAACCCTAACTTGACTTTGGTGTATGTTATATAGCCACATTATTAACTTACATTATTTACAATTATTTACACATATATTTTCAAAAAGTAATCCTAATTATCTCTGAAGGCTCCTGAACTTTAGTACACAGGCTAACAAACTCATATCATTCAAGCCTGGTGGACTATAAGTGTTCAATTTTATTTGCTACAAAAGTTCACGGATTTCTAACATTAAATTGAAAGGTCCTCATGTAGGGTTATGCTCTATCTGGTCTATAATCTGGAAACAGAAACTATGCTGTGGATGTTCCTGAACATGTTTTGCCAGAGCATTCTCCACCTTAAATTTCTTGATGCTATATAAATGTTCATAAACCCTGTCCTTGAACCTGCGATCCATCTTACCGACGTAGAAACAAGGACAGTTTACAAGTTGCCAAATGGAATATGCTGCTAGATAGACAACTGAATCTTTTGTTAATAGAATACTTTCTACCTCTAACAGTAAACATTTTACCTACTTCCATATATCTGCAATACAAGCAACTCTCACATTTATACATACCACCGGCTCCCGACAAAGGGGTCTTAACTCTCTCCAACAGGTTTTTAAGGTTGAGTCCTCTTCTATAAGTGATCCTAGGGGATGGTTCAAGAATAGGGGCCAGGTCCACATCTGACACTAGTAGATTCCAGTTTTTAAAAATAATCTGTCTTATAACAGGGGCGTTGAGGCTGAAGGATGTAATGAAGGTGACTTTAAATGAATCAGGTTTTACTGAATGCGAATGATTGACGCTAGTAGTCTGTAGACCATTCGAATGAAGTCTAGGTGCTAGGATGGGGTTGAATTCACCATTAAACCTTTTATGCTGTACTTCAAAGAGCAATTCATCTAGTAACTGTGCGGGATAACCATGTTTTAAAAACATGTCGTACAATAGTTGACTTTCAGCTCTAAACTCCTTCTTGTCGGACACCATCCGAGCTGCTCTCACCAGTTGTCTCTTCACTACTGATCTCTTCTGTTGGTAAGGATAACAGCTGGTGAAGTGAAGGAATGAGTTGGAATAGGTTGGTTTCCTGTGTATCTTGGCTTTAAATAATTTTGCATTTCTATCCTTATATAATTCGACATCTAGGTATGCTATGCTCTCCACACCCGAACTATGAGTGAATCTCAAAAATTGGGTAGATTCATTCAGATAGGTCACAAAATTTGGGATGTCATCAACAATACCTTCAAACATGAATAGATATTCTTCCTAAACAGGTTATTATTGAAGACATAGTGCTGCTCCCAGTGGGCCATCACAAGGTTGGCAAAACTTGCCCCACATGGAGAGCCCATTGCAACAACTGTCTTCTGCAAATAATAACATCCATCAAACGTAAAATAATTATTAGTCAAAATTAAATACAATAATTCTTCTAGAAGTTCGATTTCTCTTTCTGAGCCACCTTTTATTCTCATTAAGCTAGTTACCCATTCGATACCTGTGTCAACGGGTATTACAGTATAAAGGTCCTTTACATCAATGGTCAAGAGTATAATATCATCCTTATGCTGTATACCATTGATGCTGTTCAAAAATGGCCATGAATCTTTACAGATATAATCAATCTTGTCAACAAATGTCTTTAATAATGTGTCTATATACTTCGCCAAAGGATAGGTAATTGAATTTCTCCCATTAACTGTGGGTTGAAGTGGTGGATCCACGAGATCCTTGTGGATCTTCGGGATTCCAAAAATCACTGGGGTAAGAGGAGCCAATCACGACAGATAGTTATATAGTTCTAAAGAAATCCTAGATTCTATAAACAAATCATTAAGGAAGACTTCAATCTTCTGCTGAGCTCATTTAATTTCATTCAGGAAGGCTAAACTGTAATGATCAGAGCTGAGTAATTTTGACATATGTCTAATGTAATCATCGTTGTCAAAAAACACAGGCCCTTTGCCTTTATCAGGTTTAACAACTCTGACATTTTGAAAGCTTAGGCAGTTCAAACTCTCCCATTCCTATTTGGTAAAATTACTAACTCTGCCCGAAGGCCTATGCCTGTTAATCTCAAGGTTATCATATAAATCCAATTCACAAACTTGATCAAACACTAATAAGCCAGGGGGTAATGGTTAAAAGTACTCAACACTTTACATTCATTCTGCACCATAGGTTGTTCTTTAAACATTGATTCCAAATTAATTTTGCGAACAACCTAAGATCAATAATTGTTCTTGCAATACTGGCCCTTAGGTCAGGAACAAAAAATTGCGCTTTTGCTAATAGACCTGCTAAGGTAGTGTCCACTTCTATGTTAGAATAATTAAAGATCTTGAAGTCCTGGCCACTATTAAAGACCATTCTGAAGTTCTTAGTAGGGGTAACACTGTCTGTACAATAAACACCAGCTAGAATATCCCTAGCTGGATCAACAGTTACCTCTGAGTTGCCTATGGGGAAACAAGTGCAAATGCGGGCTTTTAAATAAGAAAGTTGAGAGAGATGGAAAAACTGCCCAAACGGCCAATAACTACAATTTCTGGGCTAGAACCACTCCTTATGTGGTAGATAGGTTACCTAGTGCTTACCACTCCCACTGATAAGCTAGAAGGCTTCCCTCCAACACAGAAAGCTTGGGGGCTCAGAAGCTTACATATAGTCCTGGATACAGCAAATCTGAATCTGGACTACAGTAGTTACAGGAAAGGTAGGAAACAGGCTTATATATTTTTTTAACTTCCCTCCCCCAACACAGAATACTTGGGGGGCTCAGAAGCTTACATACAGTCCTGGATACAGCAAATCTGAATCTGGACTACACTAGTTACAGGAAAGGTAGGAAACAGGCTAAACAGCAGTAAAAACAATTCAAATGCAGTATAAGGTATTACACTTGAGTATGTAGCAATGTTAGACCAAACAGTTTAAAAAAATGCAATTAAATTAAAATTGACTAAAAGTAAGTGCAGAATGAGTCTATTAGGTAGAATGAGGTAAAGAGATGGTACTGGGGGGAGTGTCCCAGATCAAATCTACAGTGGGGGTGGGCAACGGCAAAAGCCTCCAAATTTAAACAACACAGGAATAGGGAGGATGGGTAGGGGAAAACCAACACCTTCAGCAGAGATCTGAAAAACTATAAAGTGAAGCAAAAATAGTGCACAGCTCTGAAGTCAGCCAGCAATGATATAAAATTAGTCAAACAACAATTAACAGTATACAACTCTGAAGTGCCAAAAAAATATACTTATCTCTGTATATCTCCAGATAGTTTGAGGAGCACTCTGTCAGGACACAGGAAGGCTCCAGCAATGATATGAAGAATGACATAGGTTTCTGCATATATTTTAAACCTGTTTGCGGTCGCTTTAAGGTTTTCTTAATGTTTTTCCTATTTCTTAAATTTTCATAATTTTTCTTAATACTTTTCTTAATGCTTTTTTAGTGAACAAAATTTTCCAATGGATATTTTCCAACAAACTGTGGTGCTGCGGTAGCGTTGTCGCCTCACAGCAGGACGTTGTCCTGTTCGATTCTCAGCTAGAGCTTCTTCTGTGTGGAGGCATGTGTGAATGGGCGTGCCTTCATTGAAGGTTGTGTGTCAGGGCTGGTAACTCGGCACGTAAAAATCCACTACCAAACATTAGCGGACTGGACGCTGAGCCGAAAGACAACAAATTTTCCAACAAACTAAATATTTTAATATTCTAATATTTTGTAACTTTAATTTTTTAATTGATTCAACCATGTGGCCAAGTTTAATTGTGTATATATGGCAGTGGATTACTGTGTTACTTTGTCTGATGAAGTTTTACTCATTGAAGTAAGAGGAAAGTGCTTACTTTATTGCTTGGAAGTGATTAAACTGCTTTTTGTGGAGTATTTCGCAGCCAGCAGCTGTTATTTTTACTTCATTCAAGTGATTTTGTGATTTTCCTTAGGTGGTTGACCAGTGAGATAGTGGTGCATGAGCTATTATGTGTATTGTGTTCTGCAGAGGTATGATTATATGTAGTGAGCTTGCGTTTGTGTTTATGAGGTGTGTGGTGTTTACTTATGTGTCTGGTAAGGACCTGCGCATATGTAGGTATGTGTGATGTGGGTTTGGGTGGGGTAGGAGGTGAGGTGGGCATATTGACAATCTGCTCATTGTCATATGTACTGACAGGTGTGTGAGAGAGCATGGATGCAAGTTTTTAATATAGTCACATCTCTCACAAGTTGTGTTTGTGTGGAGTAGGACTAGAAAGTTGGGAACGCATTCCACATCTCATCAGCAGTCAGTGATAATGCCATTAGCAATAGATTCCTGCTTGTATATAGGTCATAACAGGCCATGGTTTGGTAGTGGCCTGACAGATACTTACATTTAATTAACATGTTATCACTTTTATGTTGTCATCATAAAGTACAACAGTATCTGACAGTGTGTCACAACATAGTAGATTGACTATGCTGCTTTGCCAGGCATGTGGCACTTGCATTAACCATGATACTGTTAATAGGCAGGATTGCAATAGCATACCTACATACATGACAATGTACAACCCCAGCAAAATTAGGGTCATGCTGCTATACCCTTGTGGTTGAGAGCCACAAGCACACTGTCTGTAGGCCATCTTTGCAGTGAAGATTTGGATGTCTGTGCATACACAGAAAACTAGTTAATCTTTGCAGCCAACATCCTAGCTGACAGGTTCAGTGCAACCCCCCCCTCCCCACCAAAAGGGCAAATATCTATCCCAGTAGAGTGCTGCCCCCCTGACATCTCAGATGCTCAGCTAAGAGCCGCCCTCTCCAAAGCAAAAAACACAGCATCAATGGGACCAGACGGTGTCCCAGGCTGCGTCCTACATGAACTCCAAGAAGAGCTCCAAGAAGATCCGCCACATAACGCATGCACTCAGGTCTCTCAACAGCAGGTACAAGTATGACTCAATCATTGTCCACGCTGGTGTTAACGACCTGAGACGTACCTCCTTGGACTACATGAAAAGAGACATAGAGGAGCTCTCTGATTATGTAGCCCAAGCAAGTATGACCCTGACCTTGAGCAGTATCCTACCTTCACCAAGAATGATGCCACAATACAGAGATAAGATGATCAGCTTTAACAATTGGCTTAAACTCTGGTGTCATTCAAAGGGGATCCAATGTCTGTCTGCCTGGGATGACATGCTGGACAAGCCACGCTGCTTAAGTGACGGCTTGCACTTGTCACCCTGGGATTCGGATTTTGGCAAAGGCTCTTGCCACCCCCATAGTGCCTTTTTAGGCAAGGCTCAAATTCTAAACCTACCACCCTAGAACAAAACAAAGAAAAAACTAAGGGTAATGCTGCTCAATGCCAGAAGTCTCAACCTCAAGATGCACGCACTCGAGGCCCTTCTCAGTATGGAGAACGTCGATGTCTGTGCTGTGACAGAAACCTGGTTCAAGGCTCCTGAGAGCACCCCAGCACTATCAGGTTTTACCTCATATCATGTGTTCCGGCCCCAAAACCCGGACAATACCAAGAAAGGAGGAGGGGTATCCATATTCATTAAGGACACCCACACCTCAAGATTGGTGGCATCGCATGATGCATCGGAAACCATCCAGGTGCAATTAACCATAGGCAAGATTGCTCTGCAATTTGTAGCATGTTACAGGCCACCCTCGCAAACTCAGGAACCTCATATGGCCTTCCTGAAAACACTGGAGGGGATAAATGTATCTCCAAACACCATCATACTAGGTGACTTCAACTACCCTAATATAGACTGGGAACACTACTCAAGCCCAAACACTCTAGCCCAAAAGTTCCTGGAATTCATAAACTCAAATGCCATGGAACAACTAGTCACCATCCGCACAAGAGGAGAAAACATACTCGATCTCATCATCACGAACATGGGAGCACAATGTTCAATGCCGGAAGTATACCCCTCACTGGTGAGATCTGATCACAAACTAATCTCACTGGAGGTCCTCATCCCCCCCCACCCAAATGAAAAGACCACAGTAAAGAACTTCTCGAAAGCCGACTTCACACTTCTAAAGACTAGTGTGGTCTCCTTTAAGGCCCCTGAGCCGGCGGTTAACATTACTCAAACCGCTGAATCACTTACAAATGCCTTCTACCAGCACCTGCAGGGCTGCATGGATCAGGCAATCCCAAGCAAAACAAAGACTCTTTGTACCAAAGGCAAGCGTCCAGTCTGGTGGACCCCAGCCATAAACAAACTCTACAACAAAAGGAGAAAGCTACTACAAGATAGAGCAAAATCCTTAAAAGGTAAGACACCGCTGATCACTATAAGTAAAAAGCTAAGAGCTCTCATAAAATCATCCAAAGCTAATTTTGAAAAAAAAAATAGCTAAGGACTCTAAAGCCAACCATAAGGCATTCTTTAGCTATGTCAGAAACCTAGGAGGAAACTCCCAGATATGCTCAGAATTAGTTCAAAATGATGTGAAGATTACTGATCCTACAGACATTGCCAACATACTGGCTGACAGGTTCAGTGCAAACTTCTCCCCCCCCCTAAAGGAGAGATATCTATACCAAATGATTGTAGCCCCCCAAACATCTCTAACGCCCAGGTGAGAACTGCTCTCTCCAAGGCAATGAACACAGCATCCATGGGACCTGATGGTGTCCCCGGCTGTGTGCTCCATGAACTCAATGAGGAATTAAACCCACAGTTAGGACAGCTGTTTAATCTTAGTCTCACCTCCAGATACGTACCCAGGGAGTGGCGCACAGCGACTGTGGTCCCACTCCACAAAGGCGGTGCCTCCACCGACCCTGGAAATTACCGTCCCATTAGCTTGACAAGCCTTATCTGCAAAGCCATGGAGAGAATCATAATGGATCTCATAAATAAAGACATAGGGAACTTGCAGACTTTGGATCCAACCCAGTTTGGCTTTGTCAAAGGCAGATCATGCCTTTTAAACTTGGTTGACTTTTTCGAAACAGTCACCAAGGCCATTGACGAAGGAAAGGCAGTCCATACAGCCTACCTAGACCTGGCGAAGGCTTTTGATACAATACCTCACTCGGGTATCATTGAAAAACTCATCAACTTAAATGTAAACCCATACATTACAAGATGGGTTGCAAACTGGCTGAGTGACAGAACCCACAGGGTCAGAGTTGCTGGCGCCATGTCAGACTCAAAGCCTGTCACAAGTGGTGTCCCACAGGGCTCAGTCCTGGGCCCACTCTTGTTTGGCATCTACTTTTCTGAAGTACAAGCAAACACAGGAGGGTTATGGCTGACAAAGTTTGCAGATGACTGCAAACTGGGCGCCGTAGTTGAAAACACATCCAACACAGATATCCTTCAGAAGGGTCTCACAGAAACGAATAACTGGTGCCAGAGCCATGGCCTAAAGTTAAATGCCAAGAAATGCATAGTCATACCCTTCGGGAAAAATAAGGTTACCCCTAGCTACCATATAGGTGGCAATCCCCTGAACACAGAAGAAGTTATTAGGGACCTGGGAACCCAGGTTGACAGTAGCCTTTCATTCGACACTCATATTGCTAAATTAGTTAGGAAGACCTTCTACATTGCCCACCTTATCATGAAGGGATTCACATCTAGATCAAGGGAAGTCATAGTCTCCCTATACTCATCACTCATCAGACCAATGATCGAGTACAATGCCCCATTCGTAATGTATCTGACCCGACACTTGCAGCAGCTGGAGAGGCCACAAAAGTTCCTCACCAAAAGGATAAAGGGTCTCAAAAATCTGTCTTATGCTGCCCGACTGAAAGAACTCCAGTTATATTCAGTTGCTTACCGCTTGCTCAGAGGTGACCTATGCCTGACATACAAGGCCATGTCAAACCCAGATTTGATGAACATGCTTCATCTCAAAAAATCTAGATCCCTCAGAGACACAAGGGCGGGAGACTTAAACCTCGACATGGTTATTAATAGGACGTGCTGGAGGGATAGATTCATCACCCAAAGACTCCCTATGCTGTGGAACAAAATCCCGGTTTATGTGAGGCAGAGCACCTCACTGGCCTTGTTCAAGAGGAATCTTGACCAATGGATGGGAGATCGCAGATACACCCCAGGGGTTACCTCAGTGTCACTGCTCGACAGAGGCACAGCAAAATAATGGGCATAGTTTCTCCAAACTAAAGGGGTGGCGTAAGCCACAAAACTATGGGCTAGGCTTATAAATGCCCTCGGGCAGATAGCCTAGTATGAACCTATGAACCTATGAACCTATGAGCTAAACCCAAACATAAAACTACTGTTCAATCTCAGCCTTACTACAGGATATGTGCCCAAAGAGTGGCGTACAGCAACAGTGGTCCCTCTCCATAAAGGTGGTGCCTCAATGGATCCTGGAAGCTATCGCTCTATAAGCCTGACTAGCTTGGTCTGCAAAGCTATGGAAAGGATCATCATGGACCTCATAAATAAAGATATTGGGGACGTACAGACACTGGATCCTACCCAGTTCGGCTTTGTTAAGGGCAGATCCTGCCTCTTAAACCTGGTTGATTTTTTTGAAACAGTCACCAAGGCCATTGACGAGGGGAAGGTGGTCTGCACAGCCTACCTGGACCTCGCAAAAGCCTTCGATACAATACCCCACTCGGGCATTATAGATAAGCTCCCCAGCTTAAATATAAACCCCTATGTCACTAGATGGATTGCAAACTGGCTCAAGAACAGAACCCACATGGTTAGAATTGCTGGAGCCATGTCAGACTCCAAACCAGTTACAAGTGGTGTCCCACAAGGCTCAGTCCTGGGACCTCTCTTGTTCGGTATATATTTCTCGGAGGTACAGGCCAACACGGAAGGACTGTGGCTGACCAAGTTCGCAGATGACTGCAAACTGGGCACCATAATTGACTCTCCAGCCGACACAAGCATCCTACAAAAGGGCCTCATAGAAACAGACAACTGGTGCCAGAGCCATGGCCTCAAGCTAAATGCCAAAAAGTGTATAGTCATCCCCTTTGGCAAAAACAAAGTGCCCACAAATTACCACATAGGTGGTAATCCATTAAGTACAGAAGAAGTAATTAGGGACCTGGGGACCCAAGTTGATAGCAATCTCTCATTTGACAACCACGTGGCCAAAGTGGTTAGAAAAACATTTTATATAGCCCACCTAATCATGAAGGGATTCACATCTAGATCAGGGGAGGTCATCGTGCCTCTTTACTCATCCCTCATCAGGCCCATAATTGAGTACAATGCCCCTTTTGGGATGTACCTTACCAGACACCTGCAGCAACTGGAAAGACTCCAAAAGTACCTCACCAAGAGGATCAAATGGCTCAAACAGATGCCATATGCTGCCCGGTTAAAGAAACTCCAGCTCTACTCAGTGGCATACCGCCTGTTCAGAGGCGATCTGTGCCTGACGTATAAAGCCATGTCCAACCCGGAATTAATAGACATGCTGCACCTCAGAAAATCCCAATCCCATCGAGCTACGCGCTCGAGAGACTTGAACCTCAGCACTGAAATAAATAGGACATGCTGGAGGGACAGATTCATAACCGAGAGGCTCCCTTCACTCTGGAATAAAATCCCAGTCCAGGTTAGGCAGAGTCCCTCATTGACTCTCTTCAAGAGGAATCTTGATGAGTAGATGGGAGATCGTAGGTTTACCCTGGGTATCACTTCTGTGTCACTGTTAGACAGGGGCACAGTATACTAACCTCAAAAAAGGGCATAGCAAAATAAATTTAAAATGGGTGGCGAAAGCCAAACACATTCTGGCTAGGCTTATAAATGCCCTAGGGCAGATAGCCTAGTATGAACCTATGAACCTATTACTTTGGCCTTGCAAGCCTACAATGCCTGTCAAGCAACCAGACAGCAATTAGATGTTGTGTGAAATGTTGTGGGAACACAGAATTGAGTTCTGGTAACATAAATGTACATTGTGACATACCTAGGACATGTGGGAGGGAGAAACACAGTGGCCAAAGGTGGCCACTCCTCTGCAGTAGGCCTCACATCCATGTCATGCAGATGTCCACCATTACACTGTTGGAGGGCGAGCATGACTTACTGTGAAATTGTCAACTAACATGGATCATTGCTTCTGTGGAGCTTGCTAGAGCAACCTTGGACATCTATGTCACCTGACACTGAACTTTGTTTTTTGACACAGCAGCTGTGATCCTAATTACCATGAGGTCAGTACTCAGTCAAATCCTAAGAGGCTTGGAACATAAGGCATAGTACATGCAAAAGTCAAATGATTGTTCTGATTGCTAATCAGGGCATCTACCTGGAATAGAGTATGTCAAGCCTACAGAGCATTGCATCATGTGGGCTAACTGTGTGGATTAACAAACAGGCTGTGGCCTTCTTCTCATCTTGAGCTTGGTACTAATGCTTGGCTTCTGGTGAGAGTAAAAGAATAGCAGCTTTGTATCCCAGCATAATGTGGCTTCGGTGAGACCAGAAGTAATTTAGGGCACTCCCCTCTTTTCAGCATTCTTCACAAGGTAATTGTTTGCTTCCAGTACACACTACTTGATTAGTGTCTAACTGCAGAATAACTGAGTAAATACTCCATCCTTACCTTCACAGTGTGTACATATTAGTTTCCCTTCCAGCACATGCCTGTGCTCTGTACAAACTCTGACAGCTGGATGGCAATTTTCTTGTAAACCATGATGGAATCAACTACAATACCAAGTTTCACACAGGACAACCAGCAAACAGTGATGAGCACTGTCCACAGAAGTCTCAGTAGTCTGATATTTAAAGCCATGAAAAGAATTATCATGGAAATGATTATTAAAGATGTACTACACCTACAGTCACTGGACCAAACCCAGTTTGGTTTTGTCAAGGGCAGAACAGGCCATCCCTACCTGGTGGACTTCATTGAGTGGTAAACAAAGCAATGGATGAGTGGAAAATTTTCACTCCACCTACCATGGCCTGACAAGGCATCTATCACTATTAGGCCATCAGGTATTGTTGACAAACTGTAGAGGTTAGTTACAAATGTGCATGTCAGCTGGTGGATAGCCATGTGGCTGACAGACATTATCCAGGACAATAGCATTGGGGAGTCCAACGTTACAATGAGGCTAGTCACCAGGGGACTCCCTCACAAATCATTCCTGGGACTGCTTCTTTTAGGAATTTACTTCTCTGCAGTCTTGGCCACTGTCATTGGCCTCTGACTGAGGCAGATGATTGCAAATTAGGAGCTTCCA
This sequence comes from Protopterus annectens, assembly GCF_019279795.1. Classification (NCBI taxonomy): domain Eukaryota; kingdom Metazoa; phylum Chordata; order Ceratodontiformes; family Protopteridae; genus Protopterus; species Protopterus annectens. Next base: position 887,728,338 of record NC_056730.1, on the reverse strand, counting down.
TCGAATCTCACACTCACTCAACAGTTACCCAGGATGGGGTGACACAGAAATTCAGTTGTTGTCAGAGCCATGGACTAACACTAAATGTCAAGGAATGGACAATACTATCCCTTGGGAAGGCATCCACCCCTGGTAACTATCGTATTGACTGCACACCTACAACAGTTGACTGAGTAGTCAGGGACTCATGGACACATAGATAGTGATCTAGCCTCTGACTGTCATGGGTCAGTAATATTTGGGAATTCATTCTATGTTTCACAACCTATAAACAAAGGTATGGCATGTAAATCCAACAAAGTCATTATTCCACTGTATTTGGCAGTTGTCACACATATCATGAGGGCAATGCCACCTTTGGTATGTAAATAGGCATATCTGACAACTGTAACATCCACAAAGGTTCCAGAGTAAACCAATACACAGTGTACATAAGTGTCCTATGCAGACTGTGTCAGGGCTGTAACTTTGTATTCTGTATCCCACATGTTTTGGAGGGAAGGCATATGTCTGCCATGCAGGGAGGTGTCAGACCCCACTGTGTACCTCCTGCATATCCAAGAAAGGATTAGCACGAGAATTATCTGTCCTACATACATGCACCTTGATTGTGGTATAAATAGGACATGCTGGAGAGACAGGTATGTAGCCCAGAGACTACACCAGATATGTAACAGGTGCCCCATCAATGTGAAGCAGAGTTCCAGACTACCACAAATCATGTGCAAGTTACACAATATGATGGGGAACATGACAATGATAACTACTTTAGGACAAATGTCTCTAATGGACACAGGGAAACCATAAGTGGTTCATCTCACATACCCCAGCTTCTACATGTCTCAGTTCCCAAAACCCTCTTACACTTATCAAGGGTATCAGATCTTGTCAGAGTATACGGATGCATGGCTAGGCTGAAAGAAGCCCTTGTTTTTGTTAGCCTATTTTACACATATAAACCTATGGAGCCATGCACCTATACTGTTTTACCTTTCCGATGACATTTTTCTATTGTGCTATCATTCCATTCTGTGCTCTGACATTGCTGGCTTTATTGTAGATGTGCACTCACAGGTGTGTCCTACACAATCCTGAAAGTGAAACATAAACAGTTGCATGAAACACTTTTCATTGTATGACTACACAACCATTATAACAGCATCTAATGTAACGTACACAAAATAATGTGGTTTACTCATTACAAATGTCAGCGTACAATATCTGTAATTGACCAGTACAAGTAGCATGTCAAAGGCAATAATGGATGAAACAAATACATATTCATTTAGATTATCACCCTGTGCTTCAGACACATAGCTTAATTTCCCTGCATCAATGAGAATGATGACAGGTATGTGGCACAGATATCATCACTTGCACAGGGTGTTGTATGGAGATGCAGGAGGCCTAGCCTGACCCAATAGATTGACAAGTGTGTGTGTGTGAGTTAGAAAGGAAAGCAGGCAAGACGGACCATGTAAATGTGGCGTGTGTGTATGTAGGTGACCTGAATGTGACAGTGGTGTGTGAGTGTCTGAGGGAACACAGCCAAGCTCAGTGCTAGCCCTACATGTCTCTGTTGGACAGCCTTGAGCCATGCATGGTAGAGCTGACAGCTCATCATCTCCACCCCCAAACATGAGAACTGGCTCTGCCAGGGATTGTACTGTCACCTCCATGCCCAAGGTTGGATGCTGGGCTACTACCTGAAGGTGGCTGCTGTCTTCTGGGACTGTGTCCTCCACAGGAACACCCAGAACCATGAGCCCATGGCCTGTCATGTCTTGGTGTGGACAGCACAGTCCCCTCTGGAGCACTGGATGTACTGCCACTAAGGGACCGTGATTGTGTATGGCCATGTGGACTCTCAGAAGATGTTGTTGCTGATCTCTTTCCACAAGTCTGACACTCAGCTATGACCAGATGTTCTATCACAGACAATTTGCATTCCAAGACAGATAGTGTTTGATCTGTCTCAGACCAACGTCTTTCCACTGAGTCAGTCAACTGATCGAGAGTATCAGCAATGTGGTGGAGGCAGTCAAGGATGTCAGACTGTGCTGAATCCATAACACTGATCATTCATCTGGAGTTCCTTTTGTAACATGCCTGTGCCTCCATGATGGCCCTAAACATATGCCAAATGACATTTGATGAGACTCCTGCTACAGGTGGTGGAAGGGCAACAGGCCCCCTATGAGCACACCTATCAATCTGGCTGTGTGAAACCTCATCAACTGTTTGGCTGTGGCCAGTGTCAACACTCACTGAAACCACAGTAGCCACACTTCCCTGTTTAATGTCCCCACCCTCTGACTGTCCAATATCTTTGGCCACAGGGGACTGGAGTATCCATAGGCATACTGGCTGTGTATGGTGATAATGAGGGAGGAACGAGGGATGTAAACCTCTGTGACAGATTCAGCTCTGCAACCCCCCAGCTGTGTCTCACTTTGGCCACCATCATCATCAGACTCTGAAAAGACAACGACATCAAGTTGTGAACTGGACAAAGAGCAACCTCCCAGGTCACCCGTGATATAAAGTGAAAAGCATCACATTAATACCAGCACTACTATGCTCTGCAGTACTATGTTGCAATACATTTTAAGCTGCATACACTGCTGTCACTATTACAGTCTTGTATAACCCACAATCTTATATAGTAGGACATGAGGACATTATTTACTGACCCAAATCTGTAAGTATTTGAAAATAACAGATCTGTAAACTAGACTGTCAAAAGCAAAACATAAATTATGTAAACTGTTGACGTTTGCAGAACTCTGCACAGTTTACTGGTATGCCCATTTGAAAAGTCCTGAGAATACTGTGAAATCAATCACTGTGGTCACACCTACAAGCATAGGTATGACCCTAAAGTGTGTTCAGTCAGAACATATCTGTACATTTGTCAGTCATGCAGACAGTACATCAATCCAGCCAGCAGGCCTGGTATGACAGTTTAGCTAACACCTCGAAGTAAATCTATATCTCTGACAAAAATGTTTTGTGCTTATCAGCAGCAGGAGCATGACCTCTTCCTATTGCTAATGGTCCTAAAAAACATATGAGGGAGAAGTAATGTAAACAGCACCACATGTTACAGTATAACATTGGTACTACATCCAAATATCTCCCATTTACAGTAACTGCTATGTTAACAGCTATGTGGGTCACAATCTCTGCAAGAGCTTAAACTTGCAGCTAACCTCCTTCCACCCACCCCATAAAACACCTGACACCCACGTAAAACTATGTACACCATAACACTCTAAGTCCTACAGTATTCCAGTGCTGATTCAAATAAGCATACCTTGATGCTTCTCTTGTGTGGAAATGGTGTAACCCACATCTATGCCATATTGTGTGATGGATGTCTGGTAGCTGTCTTGTGTTGCAAGGTTCACCAGGAATTTCACAATGGCTGACAGAAGTTGATCCCCTACAGGCCCATCACCAGTGACCTGTCGATCCCTGGCCACATCTGCTGCCTGCCTGTATGCTGACTTGCTCATATGTGCAATTTTGGTGACCTACAGCATTTATGTTATGGACCAGTTCATCCCACAAGGCTTGTCACTTTTGTGTATTTGCCATCCCTCTGGACAGCAGGACTTGGAAGCATTGTCTTAATGCCTCAATTATTAGGTCATTTTCAGCTCTCAGTGAAAGGTGGGTGGCATCTGGTGTGCATGATAGCACTTGAAATACAAAAAAAATGAGAACACATCAGGATGACATATGTGGGTATACAGTATGTACAGATACTGCAGTAAAAGAAGGTTATCAATATTCCCTACTTGATTACGCATCTCATATACAACAGTGTGCAAAACACACAAAGGGTGTAGAACCAACTAGGACAGTAGCAATAGTGACTTACTCCTGTGCAATAGTGACTTACTCCTGTGCAATAGTGACTTACTCCTGTTTGTGCCATGACAGATGCTCACATATGATCATGCATCCAACACAGGAGCCCACTTGCAGTGTGGCGCATAGCAGGACCCCCCCCCCCATAACATATGTATGAAATACAATGACAAACAAATAACTGTTTAGTACTATAACTGCTAGCAGATAAAATATCTGGGAGACCTGTGTCCCTAGTCAACAGACAGCTTTATACCCTTGCTGTAGTGTACATTCTCTGTAGGTGTTACACAGCTGCAGATCAATGGCATGTCATCTGTACAGTTCTAAGAAAGGCTTACTGATGTAATCCCTGTTTCCCCTAGGTATATTAAAATATTAGCATCATGTTGGAAACAAAACGTTTACACACCTGATGGAATACAATACTCCTCTGTTGAAAGATACAGATATATAAGTGTTAAGCCAATGAGTTCACCATAGAAAGTAACTCTCATGCACAATGGTTCCCCTAGCTAGGAGTTTCCCTTTTTACGACTGTTGTCATTAGCAGGCGATTGCCTCTGAATCAATCTGTGGTTCAGGAATGCTAATTGCAGAATACACAGCTGATTTGCAGTATAATCAAGCAAACCCATGCAAATATTCAACAAGATATAAGGCCTCAATGTAGAATCCATACCCTTTCTCATATGCTGGGGTGGAAAGTACTGGGGTAAAGATACTATGTCAGCACAGAGATAATGTTTGTAGTAAATACTTATTACAAACAAATGTGTGTGATATAGGCTGCAGCTGTTGCTGTTGCTGCAGGCAATAAGCATATTGAGAGAGACCACAGAATGTGGAGGAGAACAACACTTAAGAGTAATGGTGTGACCTGTGGCAGCCTTGGTGTACAGCCAGAGCCTGATTGAGGGAACCCATCCAACAAGAAATTGAGGTATGTGTTTAAGGTAAGTATGTTAGCCATAGGTATCGTTAACAGAGTAAAAGTCAACACGATTTTTGTCTCCTAGAATAAGGTAGAGGGTACATTTACCATTACGTCAACCATTTGGACAACCACCTATAACATATGTTATGTTATGGTAGTCATCTGGTATGTGTGTGTGTGTGTGTGTGTGTGTGTGTGTGTGTGTGTGTGTGTGTGTGTGTGTGTGTGTGTGTGTGTGTGTGCTGGCAACCCTTACTTGTAGCATGACTTCCATATATGTATGTTACTTGTGCAGTTGTGGTTATCTGTAATATCAGTAGCAAATCATTATGTGCTGCAGTCTGATATTACTGGGCTTCATTTGCATTACTTACTTCAAAATCCTCTGTGTATGCATAATAATGCATGACCTTACACTGATGCACTTTCAAGTGTTGAAATGGGAATATGCTAACTGTGATCCTATCTGTAGGCCTTTGACTTCCATCATTGAAAAGCAGGCATTCCATCTGTACTGCTTTGGGTGGATATATTCATTTATGGAAAATGACCTAATAGTTGAGGCATTAAGACAATGCTTCCAAGTCCTGCTGTCCAGAGGGGTGGTGATGAAACAGTCATACATATCAGAATTCATAATGGTGATGTAGGAAATTAAATATAAACATAAGATGTATTTTAAATACTAGACACCACTGGATTTGAACCCAGGACCACGTAGACCAAAAATTAATGTTTTCACATTTTTTAAAAGACTGAGCTACTGAGTCACTGTTACAGCAGGTGTATTTTTCAATATATAATTGCACACTTACATGTTGTTACCTCATTTACTTCCTTTATTATATGCACGGCTTTATAGTGATGTATTCCTATACCAGAGTCCAAGTTACGTTCCCATTTTTCTATTACTCTTTTATCAAATTTGCATGATGCTATGCACTGTGCAGTATTGCTTAAGCATGCTTAATGATGGGAAAATGGCAGCTATTATGTTTTGCTTTAAACACTTGTGCTAATTAACAGCTGTGTGGCTTGGTGGGTTGCTGCACTGGTCTGCAGGTGCAATGGTCCTGGCTTTGAAATAGGGTGCAGGTGTACTTTTTTAACGTAATTATTATTTCACATGCATTTATCAATATAACACTATTTAGCTTAGCTTAGTGATGCTGCATGTTGAGCAGTATTGTACAAAAAATCTTTAAAGAAATGAAAAATAGGGAGATAGGACAGTGGTGTCATGTGGTGCAAGCAGGGAGAAAAACATAGTGAAAGGCAGGTAGGTATGTGCAGGAAGGATGTAAGAAAGAACCATAGCTATCCATTTCTTGTACAGCAACATCTGTATACTTTAACAGATTTTTTTAGCTGAATTTGGACTGTAATCCCCAGAGAGAGGGGTGAGAACAACATGAGTGTGTTGTCAAGCCAGTTAGAGCAAATAAAGTGTGTCCAGTGGACACATGTGGGAAATGGAGAGCTATGTATGGGATGATATATTTTTGGAACAGTTGTCCATTTTCTTTTTTTTTAAGGTGAAAGTGAAATGCTGGGGAAGGTACATAGGTATGTGTGGGGGAGGTAAGTTGGGAAGATGAGGAAGCTTTTGCAGACAGACAAGACAGACTAGACAGCAGACAGGGTTGGTGTGTGACACATGAGGGGTGAACACCTTAGTTGGGGAGGGTGTTGTGGAATCCCAGACCCATGGACGTCAAGTGTGACTCAAGTCCTCATGCATGGGACTGTCAGCACTGTACCTTCACTGCTCCCGTGGAGGCAGTGGTTGACTTCTGCTCCTGGGGCGAGGTTGCCCCACCAGGATGGGCAGCATGCTCTCCATCTGGTGTAGGCATGCACCAATAGTTTGGTGCAGTAGCCCACACACCATGCATGGCAGTTTATCACGGGTCACATAACCACCCCCCCCCCACTTCCACTCCCAGAAAGGGGGCCACCCCAGCCTGTGGTGAAGAACTACCTGATGGAGCATGTAGTGCAGGGGCAGCAGAGGTGGTGCCACCAGGCTGTGGCCTAGACATGCGGGGCCCCAGAGCCACAGCTCGGGGAGGCAAGGAAGGTGGATCACCTGGAACTGGTCTACCTTGTTGAGCTGTAGGAAATTAAATATAAACATAAGATAAAAATAAACATAGCCAAACAAATGTAATTAATAACATAACTGAAAATAATAATGAGTAATGGAAAGAAATAGAAAGGAATATAATGAGGAACACAACAAAAAATAACGTAAATGAAAGTATTTTAACAGCAAAGCAATATTAAATTATACATAAGGTCAACATAAGAGGTAACTACAAATAATGTATTGGTATCAACTCGTAATAATAAATATAATTAATACATTAAAGAAGAGAAGGGGTGGGAAGAGAGAGAAAAAAAGAACATTAGTAACTTCACAGGTAATATAACTACACAGACTACTACTACATACTTCTACATATGTCTGATTTCAGTTGTGAGAACAGCGACTGCTAATATTTTATAGATGATGTTGCATGCACATAGCTCTCAGCCTGTTAGCATGGGACATTATGAGCCAAGCCCTACCAAATGTTGGTAGAAAGGCACAACTACAGGAAACATTTTTACATAGTATGCTCATAACATTAGTAACAAGGTGTTCTGACAACAGATTTGCCATTAAATTGCATTCCAAGTAATGTCATATATCTGCAAATCAAGGACTAGACATTTGAGGCAGTAGTCATTACATTCTGCAGAAATCATGACAGTTGAAGAGTATGTTCATGTATATATGTACACTAATTACACTAGATAGCTTGACATTTCTCAGTTGGCTGCCATGGCATTAGAACCCACAAGCAGTGACTACAGGAATAATGTGCACATTATTTGATTATAATGAATTCTCAAAGCACCATCTCCTCTAAGACTTTTATTGCAACATTTTGTGTGAAATTGTACATTTACACACATGCAGATGCTGTGTGTGATATCAGATAGGAAACCAAAAGCAGTGATCACAAGAATAATGAGCACTTTATTTGAAAACATTAATTATCAAAGCACCATCTCCTTTTACACTGTATTGCTTAATGTTTCTTGAAATCTGGCAGTTACACACATGTATGGCTGTGTAGGACATCTATTAACCTAACTGCCTAACTGTATACCCTATTCATTTACTGAGTGCTATATTTTGGGGAAAATTATCTGTACTCAAGCTTGACCCTGAATCTAGGTATTGCACTACATTTATTTTTGACATTTGTTGCTGCATTATTTATTGCTTAATATGTAACAGTTGACTGGTGTAGGATTTGAGCACACATGCTGTGAATACAGGAATTGTTAACACTTTTTTGAAAGATTAGTTATCAAAGCACCATCTCCTTTTAAACTTTATTGATGATGTTGCTTAAACTCTGACATTTAGACACATGGATAGCTGTCCAGGACTTGAGTTAACTTACCCATATACCATGTTCATTTATTGAGTGGAATATACAGCATTATTTCAGACAAAATAAGCAGAACACAGGCTTGAACCTTACTCTGGGTATTGCACTACATTTATTTCTGACATTTGTTGCTGCATTCTTTATTCAGTTACATGTAATAGTTGACTGCTGTCAGATTAGAGCACACATGCAGTGAATATAGGAATAGTGAACACTTTATTTGAAAACATTGCTTATCAAAGCACCATCACCTCTTAAAATGTATTGATTAACGTTGCTTCAACTCTGGCATGTAGACCATGGAAATCTGTCTAGGACTTCTGTTAACTAACCCATATACCCTGTTCATTTATTGAGTGCAACCTACAGCATATTTCAGACAATGAGCAGACAAGAAGAGTGACTCTTAATCTGGGTAGACCCCAGTATTAACTGATGGTTGGAAGCTATGCTATACAGTACTGCACGCTTACTTGGTTTAACTTGCTTTACCATTTCAGATAGGCAGTGACACATTAATAAAGATGTAAGATGTCCCAGGTATGTCATACCTGATCGTTAAGACTGCAAAATCTGCATTTACTTTATTGTATTATTAAGGTATGTATTAAGTTATTACTTTGATGATTTTCCTACTTACCACATGATTGTCTCATCCAGGCCAAGTGCCCTGCATGGGATTAGACATTGTGAGCCCTCTCTTTTGCAACTGTGGTAAGAGAAGCAAATCATTATGCATACCAGTTTTGCACAGATTCAGCTTGTATATTTATAAATTACTGGAAAACATACATACAAACATATATAGGAAGTTCACCCCGGGGATCACTTCAGTGGCTTTGCTTGACAGGGGCACTGGGAAATAACTTTGTGCAGCATGATGCCAGGGAATCTTCTTGGGCTAGGCTTATATAGGTTCCAGGACCATTAGCCTAGTACGCACCTATGAACACACCTATGAACCTATACAAACGGATAGTCAGAGTAGTAGAATGTAAGATGGGAGATGAGCAGTTTGGATTCAGATCAGGATGCAGCACAATTGACCCAATGTTTGCACTGAGACAGATACTTGAGAAAAAGATAGAGATGAGGAGAGAGTCCAACTGGGCATTCCTAGACTTCCAGAAAGCATATGACAAGGTCCCAAGAAAGCTGATCTGGGTAGTACTGTGGTGGTTTGAAGTCCCAGAAACATTGGTAGAACTAGTGCAGGCTATGTACAAGGACCCAATAACTCAAGAACAAACAGTGTTTGGCTTCACAGAGGGGTTCCCAGTGGGAGTAGATGTACATCAGGGTTCAGCTCTGAGCCCACTGCTGTTCATACTGGTGATGGACTACATTAGCAAACAAGTTAGAGGGGACAACAAAGCGGCTGTATGCAGACAATGTGGCAGTGCAGGCATACTCTGAGCTAGAACTTCAGCAAAGGAAAGGAGAATGGAATGCAAATCTGAAGGCACATGGGATGAAACTAAGCACAGATAAGATGGTGGTAATGGCAGCAAATTGGGGAAATCAGAAGAAGCTGAGAATAGAGATAGAAAGGAAGAGAGTGGAACAGGTAAACAGCTTCAAGTATCTGTGAGGGGTAGTTGAGGAGAAGGGTAGTCTGAATGAAGAGGTCAAAGCTAGAATCAGAGGGGCTGCAGCCAATTGGCATAGAGTATCAGGTATAGTCTATAACAGAAGAATACCAAAGAAGCTGAAAAGTAAGGTATACAAGACAGTGGTCATCAAAACATCTACTACTGTATGGTAAAGAAACCTGGGCAGTAAAAGCAGAACATTTGAAGAAGTTGGAGGTGATGGAAATGAAGTGCCTGAGAAAGGTGGTAGGATGCACACGGTGGGACAGATGAGGAAATTAGGACATAAGAGGAGAAGCCAAAGTACCTCCAATTGCAGAAAAGATCAAAGAGAACAGATCACAGTGGTTTGGGCACATGTGTAGAAAAGCAGAAGGCAATCTGGTGAGGAAGATTTGGAACAGACAGGAAGAAGGTAAGAGGAAGCGAGGACATCCAGCAAAGAGGTGGATGGATTGTGTGAAGAAGATCTGCGACAGTCAGGCATGAGTGTTGATGAAGGCAGGAGTATGGCACTGAATTGAGAGAGGTGGTGACAGTTAACACAATACCCTGACCCCATGTAGAAAAATGGGAAAAAGGGTGGCTGACGATGATGATGATACTTGCATATCTGTAGGATGTGCCCAGCCCTAGCCTCTTGGACCCAGGTGTCTAAGGTTCTCCTCTTCCTCTGCCTCAGGTCATTGTAATGGTAATGGCACTGCTCACCAGTGTGGGGGATACCCGTAGCACTGGTCAGGTCCCTCTCCAAATGATTTGAAGCCTCAGACTTACACTTTGAGCCATGGTAGCTGCCCTACAGCAGTCAGAGTCCATAATGCTGTACCTGGAGTCCAACAAAAACTGTGGACTTCTGCACTCCCCACTTTTGCATATGAAAGTGCACTCCCTCACCTGCAGCAGCAGCCATATATCCACAGCCACGATAAGACTCCAAAGAATGATGTGAAATTCCCATCTATTTGCCTTTACATAGGCTCCATCCCCCCTTGCATATCATACTGTAACTATCAAAAAAGCGCCATGTCGGTTAGCATCATGCAAACTAGCACAAACCATGTTTAAGCAAAGTTTAGCAATGTGCAAACTGGAAAGGCACTGGTTTGCATCATGCAGCCTTTCTAAATATATATTTTTTTAAAATTTAAACTAAACCAATGTTTCAGTCACTTGACACATTTTCACAGCAATAAATATAAAAAGTATGAATGCTCAGGATTCAAAAGCAGGATCTACTACACTGTAGGTCATAACTCAACCTGTCTAGCCAGTGGGATAGTGAAGGGAGCAACTATATCTTCACATATACTACAAAGGTCCCTGTAAGTGTAGCACAGCTTTGCCGCATGGATTTTTGCATTGTTTAGCAATGTATAACTACAACAATTGAATACATCCAGTTTCTATTTTTAGATGTCTAGCAGATGCCTACTATATCTGTAAGCAAAGCTAAGCATAGCTAAGCAACACACCATGTGCAAACAAGCAAAAACAATTTAAATTGCAATTTAATGAAGTTAAATCTGTTGTACACCTTTCAGTCCCAGTTTGCGGCCTAAAAGGTTTTGTGATGTGCTTACCAACTGTCTAGAATTTTTCTAGACAGTCCAAAATTAAGGGACTGCCTATAAAGAATTGCTGACATGGATTCAATATCTCCCTCAGCAGCATGCCATAATTAATATGTATGGCATGCTGCAGAGAAGGAACTGTGACCGTATACATGAATACATTCCGTGTAGGCTCTACACAGAGCCTACATGGATTTTATTGAATCCTGAGGTCTGCCATTCTGGGGGTTGATGTTTCAGTGCATTACAGATAGAATTTGGCTATTTTGCATAATGGGTTTTATATTTTGGTTCATGGGACTTGAAAATGAAGGTGAAAGTTTTCATTTATTTATTTATGTTTGTTTGCCATGTTTTCCTTTGCCTTTGAGTTTGTATTGCATTAAATCTAGTGTATATAAATTAGTGTGTGGGGTTTTGCCTTCACATCACAGGTGCAAGTGGCTTGCCTCACCATTAAAATTAATTCTTTGGAATTTTATATGACATTTGCAGTGTTACTTTTTTAACTACATTATGTTTTGTAGGCTTAGTTTTAACTGTGATTAATTCCATGTCAAGTAAACAGCATGGAATTAATAAGAAAAACAAATATTTTAGCAATGTTTGGCTGGGCAGATGAAATGCCAGCTATTTAAACATAATAGTGATAGTATTTTCTTAGTTCTGACCATTGGTGCTTGATCAGGAGTTGGATAAGTGTTGTGAATAAAATTATTTCTTAAAGCATTTAACATAATTCTTAATATTAAGAGCCAGATTTCTAAACTAGATTACTATCAGTTGCTTTTGGTAATACTGAGACAGAAAGTGCCAAAATTCTACAACGAAAAACACAGAATCCTGAAACTCACTATCACTCTTGATACAGAAGAAGTAGTAACACGGGTCCTGTCATTTTTTGTTAGTAGTGTACCTTGGATATCCGATAGATATTGTCTTCTATCCATTTATCTATCTATCTATCTATCTATCTATCTATCTATCTATCTATCTATCTATCTAGCTATCTATCTACCTATCTTTGTTTAATGAGAAAGTCTGAAAAGGACAAAACCCTTTTTCAGTGAAGCCACATTTAACACCAGTTTTGACATAAAATACAATTATATGTTATCAGAAGGAATGCAAAATATGGGTAAGTATACATACATGAGAGAAATAACTTAATAATAGCTTGCATAAACATCATTTAGAGACAGAGCATGCAGATAGTTTGGATATATAGTGTTGAGCATTCACTAGAAATAGACACAGGCTTGTTTATAGCAAAGAGAGATACTACATTAAAAATGATACTGTAACATTACATGGAATTTTTTGCAATTAAAATAATGAAAAAAGAGGCAGCTTAACTATGGAATTTTACGAAAGGGGGAAGGTGGTTGATAATGTGATATAGTATGGTATGTCAGTAGTATAGCAACTATGAAAATATTGTTACATATAAGACTGAGAAGGAAAGTAATTATGAAAGTGAGAATGGCTGGAGCTCCAGTAGAGTATCGATTATCTGAATGTTGATTATCTGAAATGCCCTCCTAAGAGCACTTACCTATACAACGTTATAATACTAGTCTAATAAACATGCCAAAAGCATTCTATAATGACAGTAGTTGCAGTTACAGTATTGTTGTTTACCTTAAAATTTACTCTTTCCAGTAAATAACTCCCAAAATTTCAATAAGCTCAGTGAAGTTTCCACCTCGCCATCGCATGTAATAGATGAACCTCGGATTTTACAGTAAAGAACAAGAGTTTGCATCTCTCTCTACATCCTCAAAGCAAAACCAAGAATGAGATGTAGGCAGGGGGAGGAGTGACTGCAGACTTCAATAAAGTAGCTATAAGCAGTGATGACAACGCACTTGTTCATTTAAATCCAGTGACAGGAGTAAAGCAGACTAGCTGGACTTCTTTTATACAGCAGATTTAATTGCCCATTTTAGGACACGGAGAAGGAATTGTTGCACTGTATTGAAGGTACAGTAATAATCAGAAACCATTCTGATATCTGTATATTGTTACTTTTTTGCTATCCTGTCCGTACACATGGCCAAAATATTGCAAGGTTTTCTGATACTATTTATTTATTTTATTTGTTACCCAGGGGGATGAGCTGGTTCAATTAGGTGTTTCAATGATGAACCCAGCCAATAAGGGTATTTTTAAAGAATGCATTTACAGAATGAGTGAAAGTGAAGAAACAATGTGCAATCCCAGTTCCACTATCAACCACTTTGAATGCTAACATATCAAAACACAGCTTTTGAGTGATATGATTCAGGAATTGATTTACATCAGTAATTATAAGACAAACTATCACACTTCCAAGATTTAGACAAAGAAGGACAAAGCAGATTACATGTGCATAATGCAATTGCAACAAAGGTGAAGCTCAGGTGACACTGACAAGCTATAACATAAGTTTAACTGTGAGCCATGAAACAGGAATAGCAAACATGAAGCTTAAGAATGTTTACAGAACACAAGCATTAACTACTGTATGCTGATTCTAGATACAGTCAGGAGATTAACTATAAAATGGTAGCAGCCCAAGGTCATTCAAACCATTTACAAGTGATGGTGGGGATATGTTTCATGAGGACAAGAAAGTAAGTAACGAAAACAAGCATACCAGGAGAAAGGAAGGAGGAAGGGAATGGAGCAAGCGGAGGGAGAGAAAGCCATATACAGTATGGTTGGTTAGTCAGGCCACTAATACTAGGAGATTATAGGTAGAACAGGTTAAGCAATATGCTGCTGAGGAAACATTTGCTTGCTAAAGATAGTGTAAAGAAGTTGAAGAGTGCATTTCTTTTTTTTATTTCTTAGAATGTTTATTGATTTTAGGTGCAAAAACAATTAAATGGAAACATAGTCCAGTTTTCTTGTGTTATGCTTTTTTTTAAAAGGTAATATAACATATGTAGTAAGTGAGTGGCGGGTGCACTCTTTGATGATGAGCCATCTAGATGACATGATTGATCGTTGGTGCAGAGGAGTGGGGGGCTGCCTACATGGTCATACAATACTGTATTGAGCTCTGTTATTTTTGCTACAGGTGTATTTTTGTGTGTGAATATGTCGTCTTCAAATAAAATAAATTGCAACGTCTTACCTATTGAAACAAAAATACAAATTATCAATAGACTAGAAAAGGGTGAAACTGGATCATCTCATGCGACAATTTTCAATGTTGGGAAGGCTACAATCTCTGAAATCAAAAGAAAAAATAATTTTGACATTTGTATCGAATTTGGACAGTGAAGAGGGGTCAAAAAGAAGAAAAAACATGAAAAACCCAAAAGACAAAAAAATTAGAAGAGGCTATGTATTTATGATTTGTGCAAAGAAGAAGCAAAGGGGAACCTATCTCTCATTCACTATTGTGTGAAAAGGCACTTGAGTTAAACAATAAGCTTGACAGTCCATCTGATTTTAAAGCTAGCCTTGGCTGGTGAAAGAAATTTAAATCTTGACATGGCATACATGAATTAGAGGTTCAGAGGGAATCTTTATCTAGTGATGAACCTGCCATTGAAAAATTTAAAGAAATATTCTTGTCTGTTTTCACTTGATAACGTGTGTAATGCTGATGAAACAGGTTTATATTGAAAATCATTGCCCTGTAAATCACTTGCATCTAGGTGAGGAACAGCGGCACCTGGTTTTAAAATTAGCAAAGAACGAGAAACAATTATGGTTGCAAATGCCACTGGAGACCATCTCTTACTCTCACTAATGATTGGCAAAGCCAAAAAGCCCCCATGTTTCAAAAATGTGACATCTTCCTCTATGCTACAGAGCACAAAAGAGTGCTTGGATGAATTGTGAAATATTTCTTGATTGGTATGGAAATAAATTCATCCCAAATGTAAAGAAGTTCAGAGAGAAAGAAAAGAAAAACAGAAAAGTACTTTTTCTGCTGGATAATGCACCATCACATCCAGGATTTGAAGAAATGGAATGCAGTTGATGACAATTTTGAAGTGATTTTTTTTTTTTGCCTTCAAATGTAACAGTATTGCTTCAACCAATGGATCGAAGTGTATAGATAAGCTTAAAAAGGTGTACAAGAAGCATGTCCTATGTCGTTTATTATTCGCAGAAAATGAGGAAAGTGTGGTGGCCTTTTCAAAAAGACTTAGGTTCATAGGTTCATAGATTCATAGGATAATGCTAGGCTATTGGCCCAGTGGCCCTTATAAGCCTAGCCAAGAAGTTCAGCCATGTTGCCACAAAGTCAGCACCTGTTTTGCTTGTCCAGCAGGGACACAGGTGGGATCCCAGGGGTGTATTTTCTGTTTCTCATCCAGTTGTCCAGGTTCTTCTTAAAGAGGGCTAGTGAGGTACTCTGCTTGACATGGAGAGGAAGTCTATTCCACAGATGGAGGAATCGTTGGGACACAAATCTATCCCACCAACAAGTTCTATTAATGTCACAGACCAGGTCGAGACCTCGTATGTGGGTTGCATGAGTGGAGTTTGACTTACGGATATGCAGCAACTCCATCAAGGCTGAGTCTGAGATGGCCTTGTAAACCAGACAAGGTCACCTCTGAGCAGTCTGTATGAGACTAAGTAGAGGGACAGGGCTTTTAGCCTATCTGTATAGGATAAGTCTTTGAGATGCAGTAGTTTCCTTGTCAGGAACCTCTGTGGTCTCTCTAGCTGCTGCATGTGCTTGGCAAGGTACATGCCAAAGGGGGCATTGTTCTAAATAATAGGTCTGATAAGGGAGGAGTATAGGGATGTTAATCTTAAAATAATGTTATTATATGGTGGCTGATGCTTGGAACACATTCTCACAAGATAATGTTTAAAAGGCTTGGAATAGATTGCTGGATGAAAGAGTATAAAATGAGAAAACTGATGCTGATGCAAATTAGGACCTAAACAACATTGTGGGCATGTTCCAGGCAATCCCAGGATTTTCTGACTGTGACAAAGATAATGCATGCATGTGGTTAGAAAATGACAATGATGGTGGCTTTCAAATTTTGAATGATGATGACATTTTGCCATTTGTGCAAGAAGAACAAAATGCAGTGACCAATAATGAAGATGTTACAAGCAAATTGGTCACAAGTACCCGAAACTGCACTGATAAACCAAAAAAAAGGAACAAGCCATTAATTCTTTATTATTTTATTGATTTTATTAATTCTTTATTATTTTATTGATTTTATTTACATATTACTCAATTCTTTATTATTTTATTGATATTATTGATTTATAAAATCAGGTCCTGACAGTGAACATTCATTTTTTAGAATAATATTCTCAGTTCTTTTAAATACGTACATATATGGTATATATTTAGCATTTAACAAAATATTTCAAACACGTCACAATTTTAACAAGGTTTTAATTGTTTTTGTATTTTCATTGGATGTCAACATTTTAAACTTCTATTTAAACAGTCAATTTTCATTGTGGTATTCATCTGATGAAGTGATACGACGAAAACGTTAGGATATTTTATACTACATTAATGTTCTTTGGTTTGCAGTGTGATTCATCAGTGTTGGTTCGTGGATTTGCGGAATAAACAATCATCTGGGACTGGCTATCTGGCTTGTACCTTTTTTGGTTTAATAATGAAGATGTTGGCAATGGGGATGGTGAAAAAAACTGAAAAAGTGGACTATTTACAGCATTGGAAACTGCAGTGTCCTGCTATGAGCAACAGGAAGAAAGCTGTCCTACTCAGCTTCTGCTGTTGAAGAGAATGTGTGATTTAGCTGCCAAGAAAAGACTATCAAATTTGGTTAAAAAAAATTCATGATTATTTTTATAATGGATTATATGTAGTTGTGTCCTGTTTGGTATCTCTTATGCTGTAATTTGGCTAATAAATATTTTACTACAGTACAATAATCTACCTGCACTGTACCATTTTTGTACTTACAGTAAATTTGTTTTATTTTTCATACTGGTATGCAGTTGTGTCCTGTTTGTTATGTCTTATGCTCTAATTTGGCAAATAAATATTTTACTACAATAATATACCTATACTGTACCATTTTGTACTTATAGTAAAATCTGTTTTATTGTTCTTGTCTAATGTTCATCAAAAACATTTTTAGACGTTTTGACCTAGGTCAATTGTATATTTGATTATCCAAACTACCCTAGGTCCTAATTAGTTTGGATAATTGACTGTTTACCATACTTAGACTGTTATAAGGTGTATTAGCTTTGGATAGATGAGAGAGAGATATGAAACTGTGACAGAGGGGGACAGTGAGATAGTGGTAGGTCTAATTAGACAGAGAATAAGAGACTGAGGTTTGTTAACTTAGAGCCAATGCTCCATATGCCAGTTAGGTAGAGAGAGATAGAGATAGACAGGGGAAAGGGAGAGCAAGAAAATAGTCCTAACACTAGGAAATGCAGACATCCAGCAATAATTGGTTATTGACTTGAAAGTTGGGATTATCATTAGACAGTGAATGCTCTTTTATTCCAGTAAACAGTATGTGACTGCACATGGGATAATTCCATACTACACTGATCATGGATGTACATTAGTTAATGATGGGTTATTGTGCTGTACAATTTCCAAATTAAACTGGTACTTTTTAATGTAGACCAGATGCACTCATAGATTAAAAGTGAGGAAGTATCAACTGGTACTGAAGTTGGTTAAGCATTTGTTAATGCTGTGCTAATTTTGATGTGATGTTTAATTGTTTTAGGACAGTCTTTGGCTGTATTTTTTCCAGGAGACTAAAGAGACAAATAGAATAAAAGCCAGAGATGAAAACAGGATAGCAGCCTGAGATGGTTTGCTTGACTTCCTTCTTGTAAAAGTACAGTGAAAGATTCCTGTACACAGCAAGAATTTTCTTTCCAAAACATCTACTTTACTCATACCCTTCAACTGACACATTAAGTAAGGAAAGTGGCAGGCAATTGGCTAATGGAGAATCTGAAGCTTTGAGCTCAGGTGGAAATTTCTGGATTATGTTTTTGATTATAGTTTGAAGCAGAATATTGGCAGCATGTTGTGAGAGTAGCTGATCTCAGCAATACTGCTATTTTACTAATGTAATGCAAGTCCTCAGTTGAAATGAATTGGTTACATATGTTCCAAAGATGGTTGCTGATAATACTGCATGGCTTACAAACCCTATTGCATAACCAGAAAGGCTACTGAGGGTGCAGAAATGAAGCCAGATGAATTTTGATACTTTCCTCTCAGGCATCGTTTGGTGGCTGTGTAACTGTCAGGAGTTGATAATATACCCAGGAGGGCTAATGAGAGTGGGGTTCCTATCAGATAGTCGAACGTCTGTAAGTTTGAACCTGATATGGTTGAGACCATAAGTTCGAATTTGCAGAAGTTCGAGCGTTTCAACGGAAATATCCATAAGGGGAGGTTTCCATTTTGTTCAATGTGATGCAAGCTCGGAGTTTGTATATTTAAATAGCGGGGGGTGTTGTGGGTGCAGCCCACCATGTAGGGGTTTCAGGGGGGCTTGTCCCCCTGCTTACAACAGATTATTTTTTTCTTTTCTTTTTTTTTGTTTTTTATTCATAGTCAAAGTTTTTTAACTTCGAACAGGATGGTTCAAACATTCCATGTTCGAAGTTATTAAACTTCAAGTATGTAATATAGACCCATGAAAGTGTACATGTGTAGACACATGAGTCATGCTCATGCTTATACAGTTCCCTCCAGGGCTAGCTCATTGGCTATGTGAATGCCAAGGGTAGACAATGACAAAACCAGACAGCCTTTAACTTCCAAAATGGTTGCATACTGATCAAAAGCTTCATTTCAACTCTCCCAGTGTGAAAAAAAATTAATAATAAGGGCTAGTAATTCTGCCAGCTTTAGTAAAATTCAGTTCCTGGTTAGTAAGTGCATTGCCTGGATGCCAGAAAAGTGTAGAGAACCCAAAAGAAAATCAACTAGAAAAGGTGACGAGAAGACATTGACTGGGAAGAATCCTGAAACTGTTCAGCAAAAAGTAGTTTACACTCCAGCTTTGATACAAGAGATGGTTTCCAGCATTTTAGAGGAAAAAATGAATCAAATGTACATAGAGCTAATTAAAATAAATTAAACACTGAGGCAGCATCACTCAAGAACCAAAAAGGCAAGCTCTGAGGATACCACAAAACACAAACAGGTTCCCAAAAGACTGTTTATTTTGCGCTTGCATCAGGTTATATCCTGTGACTTTTTCAGTGACGGACTGAGGTAGCATATCAAAACAAATAACAAAAGCTGGAAAAAATAGAAAAAGATTAAACAGCTATTCAGATGAACTGATAAAACTGCAAAAATAAGAAGATGAAATGAAGAAAATGCTGGCTGACTACGAGACTTTTCAAGAAGAGATGTATCAAAAAATGGTAAAGTTAGAGGACAGAGCATGCAGAGAAAACCTGAGATTTTCTGCTATACCCTAGAAACTGGAATGAACAAACAGCATTAACTTTATGAAAGCACAAATAAGGTACTGTAATGACATTCCTTTGCAGGATGTGTTAATTGAAAGGGCACATTGAATATATGCTCCAAACCTTCCCATGAGAAAGCATCCAAGACCTGCATTAATAAAGATGCAATCATCGCAGCAGAAAGAGTTGATCTTGACAAAATTGTGGCATTAGGGCAAAGTATTAAAAATTGGAGGCAGTAGCGTGTTTATGGAAATGATATTTCAATGCACACCAGGCAGAAGATAAGTAAATTTATCTCAGCAATTACGGCATATCACGAGTCAAGTGTGAGATTTAGATGGCTGTAATGAGCTGTATTAAGAATATTTTTTGTTTAATTAAATACATTTTTTCCAGAACAGGCTAAGGAGGAAATACAGAAGTTTGTCCAACAAAAAGTGAGGCATCATACAGAAGGGGACTCTGCTCCTCATTCTTCTGACAATAAAGCTCATAGAGAGACATTGCCAGTGAACCCTTTTACAGAGCTACAAAGGAGAATGCTTGAGAGACAGAAAAAAGCACAGGAGTTTACTAGGAAAATTGTTAGTACCTTTGACTTGAACTAGAGCCTGGTGTTGGGAGATGGGGATAAACAGGAAGACCAGCAACTCTGAAACTGGTGAATAAATATGAGAATACAAAGTTTAAATTACACTTATGAAACATGGATTGATATTATGCCAAAATGGCTGAGAATGAGCACACTTTTGTTGGCTTTGTTAAACCTGTGGGTAGACTGCAAAGCATATACCCCATTTCATGTCATCAATGTTTAGAAGAACACTAAAAGGGAAAATAATTGTTGTTCTTAACAGTATTTGTATAAAACATTTCATGATATAAACTGCATGTTATGTAGTAAAGCCGATTTGTGTAGTATGAAGTCAAGGGTATCTAAAACAAGGGCATGAGGGTAAGTCTTTTCAGTGATTGTTTTGTGTGATAAAGATATTAAAGTAAACAAGTACTTTTTAGTTTTAAGAAATGTAAGTATTACAATATAAAAAGTGAAGGCTGGAAAAAAACATGTTTAAGTTAATATGTTATCATCTTGGGCTGTTGTGGCTGTGGACGGGAGGTATGAGTGCAGTAATATATGTAGAGATGAGATGTTTTCTCTTACTTTTTCATACATAAATGTCTGGATTAATGCCATTGGCTTAATCTAAGAGGATTATTTTCTGGAAACAAGTAGGCTTGAAAAATAAGAAAACATAATGCCATGAGATGTACTCATTCTGTTGGATATACATTGATATTACCTTGCTTTTTTTCTATAGCAAATAAATGTCCATTTTAAGTTGAGAAGTCTGCAGCTGAGGGCAAATGCGCATTCTGTTTTTATGTTTCCATAGAGATTGAATGATTACAGGTGCAGACAACTAATCTTCAGAGTTCACAGCATTGCTTGCTGAGGGGAATGTAAAATTAAAAGGTACAATGACAAGTAGTTCAATAAAAAACAGTGTCTGAAATTTTTGGAAGTGAATAAGTGACAGCAGCTTTCATAGCAGTCTTAATAATTAAATGCATTTATTAGAATAGTGTATACTTTAGTTTTATTTAAAGATAGCCAGTGCACTTTTTCTTAAGGCTAAAAGTTAATCCCCCAGATTTAATGAACTCCATGTAGGAATAGTGCAAGCCTTACATGGAGTGTACAATGGCTGTGTCTGCAGCTCCCCCACAGCAGCGTGCCTTACATATTTATGAAGGTGTGCTACTGAGGGAGAGCCATGTACATGGTTACTGAATCAATGCTAGGATGTGTGTTACAGTGCTCAGAGATGTGTGATACACCCCCTGCACTGTCAAAGTGCTGTACGGCACTAAAAGATTAAAGTAAAGTGTCCTCTGACATTTTTGTATACTTTGATTATATATGTCACACAAGGGGTGTGTTACAGCATCCATAACACATCCCCTGCAATGTCAAAGTGCCGTACGGCACTAAAACATTAAAGTAAAATGTCCTCAGACACTTATTTATAAATTTACTTATATATTTCACACAAGGGGTGTGTTAGTCTCCATAACACACCCTCTGCAATGTCAAAGTGCCGTACAGCACTGAAATAAGTTTGAAAATGTGATTGGCCATTATTTTTTATTTTTATTTTTTATTTATTATAGTTTGTATTTGTGTGGTGCGGTGCTTCGCAAGAAACAAGTGCCAGACATTTAAAATAGAAACTGGATGTTTTCAGTTTTAATGAAAAAATTCATGTTCAAGCATTGCTTAGTGGATTTGTGCAGTGTGGCACTTTGCTCAACAGTGCTTAAACATATCTGAGAGCTATATGGAACTGTATAGCTGTAATCATCATATCTTTGGTAGCTGAATGGGTAGAATGACAGCCTCTTGTGCAGTAGGTGCACAGTTCGAATACAGGGCATTTAGCTTTTGCATGCGATAGGGAAAGGTTTTAAATTTACTTTTTATTTATGTATACATTGACATTTGTTAACTGGGTTAGTCCAGCTTGACTAGAAGCCCATATTTAGTGCAGACATGAGTATAAAAGCCCCAGTTATACCCAAGTTCCCAATACATTAAAGTTACACTACTAAATAAGCTAATGAAATGCATATGTTTAGGGGATATAAAGTAAAACAGATACACATTATAATAAAATTATCATTAATGAACAAATACTATCAATAATAATTTCATTTTATTTAACTGTAGTTTGCCTGTAGTTAAGCAATGCTAAGCAAAGCTAAGCACTGCTCAAGCAGGACCTGTTTTAGCAGTACTTAGCAATGCACAGCTCCGCTTAGTTGGTTTGGGCTATGCTTAGCACTCCCTGTTTAAGAAGTCCTCAGCTCAGCTAAGCAGGTTTGTGCACCGCTAAGCACTGCTAAGCATTTGCCACTTAAAGCACTGCTCAACTAAGCTTAGTGGGTTTGCATACTGCTAAGCAGAGCTTAGCATTTTTAAAAATGTCCAATGGCAGCAAAGGGCAGGAAAATAACCTTATTTAAGCTACACAGGTGGGAATACAGCTAGAACGTGTTGGAGTTTTATCACTGAAGAATCTATGGCTAGAGTTGGAGAGGGTGCTCACTTTCAGGCTCAGCACTGGGACATGCTGGAGTGCAGGGTCATAGTTGGGCTCCTCGTTATAGACCATGATGACAGACAGCTGAAGGGCCAGTACCAGGGCTATGAATACAAGTCTGAGGCCTGGGACCATCTGGCACATCACCTCACCAATGATACTGGAATCCCCCACACTCGTGAGCAGGTGTGTCATCATTATGATGACCTGAAGTGGAGGAAGGGGTGTGCTTTTGACCCAATGGATCCAAGATGCTCGGGACCAGAATGCCCCAAACGTTTGTAAGTATACGAACCATTGCTTTACCAAATTCTATCATGAATATCTGATAGACGGGTATGCATAATGGTGTGTTTCTCTTCCCACAGCTGCAGAGGAGAGGGCTTGTATCTTGGAGGCCCACGCAGAGCACCCAGCGAGGATGCACTGAGAGTGTGGTGAGTACAGATATATTTTGCAATATATAGTAATATAAATAAGAAAGTGTACTGTAGTAACCACCAGTATGTATATTCTGTTCTGACTGTACTACAATAACAGTAATAATATGTAGTAATGACATGTATATGGTATTAATACTAATGATCTGGTAATAAAGTACACTGGCATTCTAAATGTGAAGGGAATAAATGACATCCATTCATGATCTACAGGAAATACAATAGAACTGCAGTCAGACTTGTGAAGGGAAACATGCTAGTACTTCACAGGTTCTGTAATAATAGCACACCTTTAATGAATGCATTATTTAAACTGGAGTACAATAAAGTCTGTCAAATGTAGACCAATGACTGTGTCATGTCTCTCTCAATAAAGCTGTCTTCTGCCAGCCATTGTGTGTATTCTGTTTGGTTGTTGAAGAAATCCAATTTTACAGGTGTTGCAAAGCAAATATGGGTATATCACCATGAAGTGACTGAAGTTTGGCTGTAAAAGGAATGTTACGCTAAAGTGTAGATGTGGAACTGTACTACAAGATAGAATTCAATTTGATATCTGTTATGCACGAACATGGGAATCTTGAATAGTAATGTGTAAGTTTTTCCATCAGGATTGTCTGGTGTTAAGCTTTGCATTTCAGCTATATACATTCCTGAATGTAGGTATGCTGATGCAGGCAAGTATGACACAGTAATAGCTGTACAGATCACACATATTCCCATCCACTAGGGTTAATTGTCTACACCTGCATTCCAAGTATTACAACATACTTCACCTACTATCTCTGTCATGTGTGAATCTTATGCCTGTATGTTCTCCTGTCACTGAAGTCTCCTGTGACACTCTACCAATATTACCAGGTCAGACATTGTCAG
This sequence comes from Protopterus annectens, assembly GCF_019279795.1. Classification (NCBI taxonomy): domain Eukaryota; kingdom Metazoa; phylum Chordata; order Ceratodontiformes; family Protopteridae; genus Protopterus; species Protopterus annectens. The sequence goes on along the minus strand of NC_056730.1, from coordinate 887,704,072 downwards.
CAGCTGAACTCTGGGCACATATTAGTCAATCGACATACAGCAGTGACCCAGTAGCTCAGTGTGACAAGCACTAGACATGTTATTTTTCCACACAGAGACTAGGGTTTGAATCCAAGGACTGGTAGTAAGATGTATTTATAGTAACAGACAAATAGTACTGACTATTTATAGAAACAGTGATGTATTGTTAACATATATTCTCCACACAGGACTTACAGGTAAAGAAATGTCTGTAGTAGCTGTATGAAGGGTATACTGATGTCTACCATGCCTATGAATGACAGCAGGATAGGTATATACTCCATGCACTGTGCACGATAAATGTCTCACAAGTGTCATGCTGTCACAGCTAGTGATCACTGTTGCCAATATCTTTGGACACAGATATAAATCCAGTTGAAGTATGCCAATAGCACACTCACAGAGTGCATGGTACACCTTGTTAGCCATATATGTTACCCTGACATGTATGATTCCCCTGTAGTTATGTACCTATAGTTCTTAAAGCTTAGCCCACAACATGCCATGTCAACAGCTTGAGAGGTATGTACATGCTACAGAAGCTATAGGGTACATGTAGATATAAAGTAAGTGCAGACCTGTAGAGTATTCAGCAGTACTGTTGTAAAAAATATACCTATACAGTTGGTAATGGAATGTTTTTCTCTCTCCCCACCCTTTATCTGCATCAGAAATTATTATTCTTATACTACGGGTATGGTTTCATTTCCACATATATTATTCTCAAAACCTAATGTTGAGCCTTATGTTGTTTTATTGGTTGTGTATTTAAATGGTTGCATACTAACATACCTTGTTGAATTACACTGTTGTTGGCCTTTTGCCATAACTGTTACTGGCATGCTGTTAAAATAATGACTGTTTTTCCATTTATGTCTATGTTCCATATGCTATGCAATTCTATTGTTCTGGGTTAATTGGAACACCCATGCAAGCTGTTATAACTAATGTTTAAATGTTTTGTTCATGAGACTAACAAATACAACTTTGACAAACCACAACACCATAGCACAATTGGGTAGGCTGGTTCCGGCTGATCCGCCTATCCTACCTCATCTGGCCATGGCACCGGGTCTCAGTATGTGTGGGACCCAGCATGGAGCTGCTCCTTCTGCTGGTCCTGCAGCACCCTTGGGCCCATCCACCCCCTGGGTGTGGACATGGAGAGGAGAATGTCACCTGGAATAAGGTTTCAGGAATGGTGCGCAGGGTCATCCAACATGACTGGAATGATAGACTGCGCCAGATGGAAGGCAGACTGGCGCACCTCAAGGGGCATGCTGGCCCCAGTGCCCAGCCCCCAGCACAGCCACCTTTGGGGCCATGAAGGTGCAGTGGTGACTGCCCATGGGTGGGATTCTCAGTCCCACTGTTGCCATCTGGGGGCATTTGGTCCTCCGATTCCCATCCACCTTTCCTGTCCAAGGTGTTTACCCCCCCATGTGTCATACACCACCCCTGTCTGCTGTCTTGTCTGTCTGCAAAAGCAACCTCTCCTACCCAACTTACCTCCCCAAATGTACCTACAAACCTTTCCCAACATCCCACTCTCACCTTAAAAAAAAACATGAGTATCTGTCCCAAAAAAAAAATGTTCATTTCATACATAGCTCTCCATTTTGCTCCCACATACACTGCCATGAATCAATCATCCCATCAATTAATCAACAAGGTTATGTCACCCACACCCCTCCCTGTGAGGTGTGAGGCTCCAAAGTCCAAATTGTCCACATCATGCAGAGCTAGTGCTGCCCAAGAAATGAAGAACTATGGTCCTTTCCTAAACCAGTCTTGCACATCCCTAGCTGTCTTTCATATTGTTTTTCCCTTGCTTGCCCGCATTTCACCACTTTCCTATCACCCCTTTTTTTCTTTTCTTTTTTTTGAAAATAGCGCGGGTTTATGCGGGGATAAGCGCCACTTAGCATTGTGGCCTATTGTGCAAACCTGCGCAAACCCACTTAAAACTGCTTAAAACTGCTTTAATCACCATATCTGATTCAGACACTGTTCTGCCCAGCGACAAAATTACCAGTCCTGCCAAGTTTCGAACCCAGGACCCTCTTATCTATAGATCAGAGCAACACACACTAGGCCAACTCAGCTCTGGGGAAATTGCTGCTGTTTTTGTAACTATATCATGTAGTACAGTCATGTAACATTAGGGAAAAAAGACACCCCTGCCAAGTATTGGCCCGAGGACCCTCTGAACTACAGTTCAGTGTAATACACCAGTAGGCCACCTCAACTCTGGGGAATTACTGGTGTTTTTACAAAGATATCCTTATTACCAGTGACACTACTTCTACATATAATGTGATAAATGACAGTGTATTTATGCCTGTGATGGAGACACCGAACAGTACACAGACGAAGACAAGTTGATGGATTGATGGGAGGCCTACGATATCAGGTACAGCTGACAATTGCACAGTGTTGCAGAATGTCCACAGTTGTGTCACCTACTTATAGCATGGTTGTCATCAAACCTATTCTGTGCACTGAAGTACTGGCAAGTAAGTGCATATTAAGGTTACAAAAGCATGACAGACAGGACAGTGTCACATGTCATAGCCATCCAAACAAACATGTTCATGCCAATCCTGTGTAACACACTGTATGCATGCACATATGTCTTGCAACTGCACGTCCCATAATAATGACTCAGTAGCTCTATCTGTTACAGTCATATCATGTCTGATATCTGGACAGACACAGTTCAGGCCCACAGTCCAGTCTGTTGCACAACTACATGCTTAGCAATACAAAGTAGAAATAACTGAGCACTGCAATGTCCAGCAGACCTGGTTGCTGGTACCACAGTCACTGTCATCCACAGTAGCACATCAAAGGCGTGGATGGTGGAACACATGTCACAAACATGAATATGTGTCAAAAATGTCCCCAACCACTCTAGGGATGGCATTACTACTTACTTACTTACTACTTAACATACATACCAGAGGCACATGCCTCACCTGGACTGGTCAATGTATAATCACTCTGCCCATGATGCGACACAAGAAATGACAAGGGTCCCTCACTGACATATACAGCTTGCAGTCCCCCAATGTCTTCACAATCCCCAGTAGGAGTCCTGGCCAGAATGCAGCCGCTGTGGCCTCCTACACATGCAGCAGCATCTTCAGCTATCTGCTACAGACCTACCATACCTCGCAAACACCTAGAACAATAGAAGTATCTTCAGGGTACACCACCACAAGCTTACGCTATGTCACCAGTCATAAAAACACTCTTTATTCGAAGAGAAACAATAAAAGTGTTAAAAACACACGAAAATGCCGGCTAAGATGAGCGTTTTTAGCTTCTTGAGCCTTTTTCAGATTATAATCGACAAATACTGAGTAAAAACATATATAGTATGTTACAGCTAATCCATGGCTTAAAAATATTTTTCATGCTACCATCAATGCACCTCTTGATTCTTGGTCTTTGTCAGAAACAAACTCTACACAGTATCTAACTTCCAATCAAGATCCTTAGGTGTTATTGCCATCTAGTCACTATGTCAATACACTATTTCGGGGCCCTCAATCAGGTATGAGTAAATTCTATTCTTTGCATCTTCTGCACTTAGAAAAGATCAACACCTATGGTGCATAACTTCCAATTAGATTCCTTGTATATTGTTTCCTTCCAATCGCTGATACACCCTATTAGAGTGCTGTTACAAAGACATCAGCCAATCTTAATAAACACTGTCATTTCTTCATCAAACCTAAAAATTTTTCCGGTTTATGTCCTAGCGCATGTCTTAGTACATATGATTGGATGGAGTAATGCTGATAGTTCTTCTTCCACTGTTTTAAGACATAATTTTAATATTTTTACAGATCCTGTTTGTCTATGCTTTCTTTGTACATTGCCGCCTAACAGTGAAATCTTCCTAGTGAGTGAAAGATAAAGAGTAGATCATCCTAGATAAAATTACATTATGTAACCTTAAAATTAAGTGTTTTAATGATACAGGTTTAAGAAACTCACATTAAGCAAAATTTCCTCATTTGCTTCTGTTACGGGAAATAAAAGCAAGTTCTTGAGATGACACTCATGGTTTGTACATAAGGTCTTTTACTTCAACAGAAAGTACAAAATGCTTGTGATGTTGGCTGGAATAAAGATGAATAAAAATGCGCTTTGCATATCATCCCTTGTACTTCAAAGTTGCTATATACTCCAGCAAATATAGGAAGGTCTGGAGATTTCAAGGACTGTCCTTATAGGCTTAAGAAAGTCACTGTGAGTTGAACATACCTTCCTAGGGCAGAATTAGCATTTATTTGTTTTTTTTGTTTTCATACGCCATCCTGAAATGCAGCCAGAGGACGTAGCTAGTTGAGGCACAACCAATCAGACACTAAGAGTCCCAGGGTTAACCTATTGGTATAAGGCTGCTTACTAATCTACCGCTCAGATTCCAAAGGCAGGATCCCTATGTTCAACTAGAGGGGGTGCTGATGGACTTAGGCAGTCCAACAATTTCAATTTACAAACTATATAATGACAGAAAAAAGGGAGAGAAACAGTTGCTCATATATTTGTGTTCATTACCCACACCGACCATAAAATAAACAAAGCTCATTTCCATTGGCTTAGATCTAAACAAACCAATTTTGACAAGCCAACAAATATTTAACTGGTGCAGAAACTGCTTCCCAGCTCTAAGCCCTCCTGAAATAAAATAACACTGTTCAGTCAGAGGGAAGTACAGATTCTCACAATTCCACACGTCATACCTGAGTTCTCACATTCTTGTCAAGACTCGGCTTGAAGGAAATAATATAAGTTCAATGAACAGTTAAATGTCTGTTCTTGAGAACTGGTTTCAAGGGAATCATGGTATTAAGACCCGGTGGTCGATGGGCCTGCAAATTCATGATCTAATCTATTTCACAGATTTCTGGGAGGTTCTGTATGTCCCCACCTCTATGATTTATTGATACAGTTTCCAAAGGTTTAAATATAAATGCATGGTTAGGATTATGCACAACATGGTTTGCTAACGCATTCGTAGTGTCTTTATGTCTGATGTCTCTTAGGTGTTGTAGTATCCTTTCTTTAAACTTCTGATCTGTTTTGCCTATATAAAAACCTGGACATTTCTCACAAGTTGTTAAGTAGACCAAATGTTTGATATTACAGGTGGCTACTGCTTTTGAAATAAATTCTTTTGCTGTTATCGGATGTGTGAAGTTTTTTTAGTGTGAATAAAAGGACGAGCTTTACACCTTCTGCATCTGTAAGTGCCCTGGTAAAGGACACTTTTCTTTTTAGGGAGAACATCTTTCTTGCAAAGTAGCCTTTTGATGTTCTTCTTATTTTTGAACACAAACCTAGGTTGTTCACCTACTATATCCTTGATCTTGTCATCCTCAGTTAGGACAGGCCAAAATATCTTTACTATTTCACAAATCCCTTTATCGTCAGTACTGTAGGTAAGCAGACAATTTAGTCATTGAGATTCATAATTAATGGATTCATTGACCTCAATCTCACCACATGTCTGCTTGGAAAAATATGGGTGTCCTTTGGTGCCTCTTAATATTCCAGTTGTCATTCTAGCCCCAAGTTCTCTATCACAATAACCTCTGCCTTGTAAGTGCTGATAAAGATGTCAACATTCTTGATCGAAATCTTGTTCTTCTGTGCACAGTCTTGAAATACGAGTGACCTGATTTTCCATAATATTCTTGAAGATATGTTTAGGTCGCTTATAGAGCCTTTGTTTCTGACCAGGACTGAAACATTAAAGGTGGAGGAGTGTCAATATTCACCAAGGATATTCACACAACCAGGCTAGTTGCCCAACACAATGCATCTGAAATTCTCCAGGTGCAACTAACACTAGGTAAGACTGCAATCCAAATTGTAGCTTGCTACAGATCCCCCACCATACCCCAAGATTCTCACTACACCTTTCTAAACATACTGGAAAATATTAAGATAGAACCAAACACCCTAATACTGGGTGATTTTAAGTACCCTGCCATTAACTGGGAAAACTACTCATGTACCAACACTTTTGCCCAACGGTTCTTGGAATTCATAAATTCCAATGCCCTGGATCAACTAATCCATAGTCCCACCAGGGGCACCAATATCCTAGACCTGGTCATTACCAACATGGGAAATCGATGCTCCACACCTATGGTCACCCCCTCATTAGTCAGGTCTGACCATAAGCTAATCACCCTTAACATCCACATCCCACCCCCACCCCCCCAGTAAGGAAACCTCCATAAAAAACTTCTCCAAAGCCAACTCCATGCTACTCAAGTCAGAAGTGACAAACTTCATGGCACCCATGCAGACGGGAACTGAAAGTTCAACTGCTGAATCCTACACTAAGGCACTGTATGAGCACATCCACTCATGCATGAATCGTGCCATCCCAAATCGAACCAAGATGCTCTCATCCAAAAAAAGGAAGCCAATCTGGTGGTCCCCTGCTATAAACAAACTTTACAACAAAAGGAAGAAACTGTTGCAGAAAAGAGGAAAATCCCAGGATGCAAAAAACTCCCTTACCAGCCTCAGTAAGAAACTGAGATCCCTCATAAAATCCTCCAAAGCTAGTTACAAAAATAAAATTGCCAAAGATTCCAAAGACAACCACAAGGCATTCTATATCTATGTCAAGAATCTAAATGGCAATGCTCAGATCTGCTCTGAGCTAAAACAGAATGGCATTAAATATACTGATCCCAAGAATATTGCCAATATCCTGGCAGATCGATTCAGTGCCAACTTCACCCCCCTCTCATCCCCTAAATGGCCCACCTCAATACCGGAAGATTGCCAAATTCTGGTAATAACGGCCACACAGGTAAAAAATGCACTCGCCAAAGCTAAGAATACAGCATCCATGGAACCAGATGACATCCCGGGCTGTGTACTACATGAACTACAATATGAACTGGCACCTCACTTAAGTGTCATTTTTAATCATAGCCTCACCTCAGATTTCATGCCCACTGAGTGGCGTAGAGCTACAGTTATCCCACTCCACAAGGGGGGATCCACCTTGGATCCCGGAAACTACCGTCCCATCAGTCTGACAAGCCTTATCTGCAAGGCCATGGAGTGCATTATCATGGAACTTATAAACAAAGACACTGGCAACCTTCAAACACTGGACCCCACCCAGTTTGGGTTCGTGAAGGGCCGATCTTGTCTCCTGAACCTGATTGACTTCTTTGAATCAGTCTCCAGAGCCATGGACAAGGGTAAGATGGTCCACACAGCCTATCTAGACCTTGCCAAGGCCTTTGACACCATCCCCCACTCTGTAATCATAGATAAACTTACTAAGCTGGGCATTAATCCCTACATCACCCAATGGGTTGCTAACTGGCTTACTGATAGAACCCACACTGTAAAAGTAACCAACTCCAAATCCAGCTCCAGACAGGTGACAAGTGGAGTACCTCAGGGTTCAGTCCTGGGACCGCTCTTGTTTGGCATATACTTCTCTGAAATATAGGCCAACACTAAGGGACTCTGGCTAACAAAGTTCACAGATGAATGCAAACTGGGAGCCATCATTGAATCCCCAAGTGATGTGGATACTCTACAAAAGGGCCTTACAGAAACAGATGCTTGGTACCAGAGCCATGGGCTCAAGCTCAATGCCAAGAAATGTATAGTTATCCCCTTTGGGAAAAAAACATGTATCCATGAATTACCATATAGGTGGCAGTACACTAAACACCGAAAATATGATAAGAGACTTAGGGACACAGGTGGACAGTGGTCTCACCTTCGATAACCACATCGCCACAACAGTCAGGAAATCCTTCTATGTGGCACACCTCATCACTAAGGGCTTTTCATCCAGAAAAAAGGAGGTCATTGTCCCAATGTACTCATCCCTCATTAGACCCATTATAGAATACAACGCCCTGTTTGGTATGTACCTCGCAAGACATCTGCAGCAACTGGAAAAGCCGCAGAAATACCTCACTAAAAGAATCACAGGCCTAAAGCAGATGCCCTACACTGACCACCTTAAAAAACTCCAGCTATACTCTGTCGCATATCGTCTACTCAGAGGCGATCTCTGCTTAACATACAAGGCCATGTCAAACCCAGAGCTGTTAGACATGCTACACTTAAAGAAATCCCAATCCCTCAGAGTCACACACTCCAGGGATCTAAACCTTGTCATCACAATAAACAAAACATGCTGTAGGGATAGGTTCTGACCCAGAGACTCCCCAGACTCTGGAATAGATTGCCCATACATGTCAAGCAGAGTGCCTCTTTGGCCCTCTTCAAAAGGAACCTTGACGATTGGATGGGAGAAAGGAAATTCACCCCGGGGATCACATCAGTTGCCCTGCTAGACAGGGGTACAGGAAAGTAAATAGTGTGGGAAGAAATAGCCAGGGAATTGTTATGGCTAGGCTTGTATAGGCCCTAGGGCTGATAGCCTAGTACCAACCTATGAACCTATGAACCTATGAATCAAGAGGTGCACTGATGATAGGATGAAAAATATTTTTAAGCCATTAGATTGGCTGTAACATGCTATATATGTTTTTACCCAGTATTTGTCGATTATGATCTGAAGAAGGCTCAAGAAGTTGAAAGCACTCATCTTAGCTGGGATTTTCATGTGTTTTTAACACTTTTATTGTTTCTCTTCGAATAAATGGTGTTTTTATCACTGGTGACTTAGTGTAAGCTTGTGGTGGTGTACCCTGAAGACTCTTCTATTTCAATGTATCACTGTGGGACACCTTTGGCAGTTGGAGTTGACTGAGTTTGTTGTTTCCTTTGTTTTACTTCTACCAACTGCACATGACTAAAGGCAATACATTGCTATCTAGCAACTCCAAGAGTAACAAGGATGTTGTAAGGAATAAGAATTTAACTGAATTCATAGGAGACCAAGTGGACCCTCTACTGATATTAAGTCTTGAGGCAAAAGAGGTGACTGTTATGGCCTCTAATTTTGTCTATGAGAGCTTTGAGAATGTTTTCAAGGAAGTGGAAGATGCGGCTTTTCCCCTCAAAAGGCTCCAATGGCAACGGTTCCATCTTGAAGCTAGCAAAGTTGTTCCAAGGGGTATGAGGGTTAAATGCCTATCACACTATGGCAATAACCATCCAGAATTACTAGCTAAATGGCAAGCCATAAATTTAGAGACTAGCTTCAGCTATATGTGTTTGCTATTAGACTATTTCATACCGGATGAAATAAAAACAGCCGAATTAATAAAAAAAAAACAAGCAGAATTTGAACAAATGGAGCTACCAGATGAATTTTTAAGTAAACTGGAAACATTACAGTTCAATTTAAATACTTATGATAACAAGCTGAAAGCACAGAAGACCAGGAAACTGGCACATGACTTCCAAGACTTTAAAGCAGGCCATATCTTTGAATGGCCGAGGGAAAAAAGAGCTACCAATGGTCATCAGAGAACTTTCAATAAATGCAAAGCTAGTGTTTTTAATATGAAATCTCATATGGAGCATACCAATAGAATGAAAGAAGCCACAAGCAAGACAGTTATAGTTGTAGAAGGAACCACAGATATACAAACAGGAACATCAGGCACACCAGCAGCAGCCACAAATGTGTTTCCTAGTACATCCAATGGCACTAGGCCTAAAGAAGGGTAAATGCATGCTCTTTTTTCCTACCAATTTCCAGTACCAGTCAAAGAGAAGATATTCAAATACCCAAGATCTTACAGTCAAGAGAGGAAGAGGAAGAAATTCAACTATTGAAGCAAGATAACCATACCTTAGTAGTGATTCTTTCTAAAGTCCCATTATGTGATGAAGCAATAAGTTTGTTGAAGAAAGGGTTGACATTCATTACATCTATTAGATCAGATTTGAATGAATTTGTTACGGACATCAGATTATTTGGTAGAAATGTGACTTTTAAGACAATATTTGGCAGTGATGGAAGGCATCCATCCATCCAATATAATAAACCAAGTATTTTTACACCTGTTAACCATCCAGCTATTGAGCTATTCATACGCTTTTGTGGAAAAGAGGTTGCTAAATTATGAGAAGATATATCCAATAAAAGTCATTATTTTAATATAACACAACAAGAAATAGAAGCACTATTTCTTTCACAATCAAGGGATGATATAGTTATAAAACCAGCCGCCAACCAGGAACGATTGTGATCATGGACACAGCATGGTATAGAGCAAGTATGTTTAAGATGCTAAGTGACAATCGCACATATAGCATCATTAGTCAGCATGAATTGGGTAGAATGTTATCCTGCTTAGAAGACTTTTTTCATGATATGCTGATGGAAAGACGTATCAGTCAGGATTTAAAGAACTTCATGGAAGTATTCAAACCTACAATACCATGATACAGAACTTGGGGCTAGAATGAAGACTGGAATATTAAGAGGCACCAAAGGACACCCATATTTTTCCAAGTAGACATGTGGTGAGATTGCTGTCAAAGAATCCATTAATTATGAATCTCAATGACTAACTTGTCTGCTTAGCTACAGTACCGAAAATAAAGGGATTTGTGAAATAGTAAAGAGATTTTTGCCTGTCCTAACTGAGGATGATAAGATCAAGGATATAGTAGGTGAACAACCTAGGTTTTGTTCAAAAATAAGAAGAACATCAGAAGGCTACTTGCAACAAAGATAGTCTTCCTAAAAAGAAAAGTGTCCTACACCAGGGCACTTACAGATGTGGAAGGTGTAAAGCTTGTCTTTTTATTGACACTAAAAAACCTTCATACATCTGATAACAGCAAAATAATTTATTTTAAAAGCAGTAGCCACCTGTTATACCAAACATTTGGTCTACTTAGCAACTTGTGAGACATGCCCAAGTTTTTATATAGGCAAAACGGATCAGAAGTTTATAGAAAGGATACTATGACACCTAAGAGACATCAGACATAAAGACCCTATGAATGCGTTGGCAAACCATGTTGTGCATAATCCCAACCATGCATTTATATTTAAAGCTTTGGAAACTATATCAATAAATCATAGAGGTGGGGACACACAGAACCTCACAGACATTTGTGAAATAGTTCGGATCACAAATTTGCAGGCCCATCAACCACCGGATCTTAATACTATGATTACCTTGAAACCAGTTCCCAAGAACAGACGTTTAATTGTTCATTGAACTGATATTATTTCCTTCAAGCCAAGTCTTGACAAGAATGTGAGAACTCAGGTATAACATGCGGAATCATGAGAATCTGTGCTTCGCTCTGATTGAACAGTGTTTTTACCTCAGGACGGCTTAGAGCTGGGAAGCAGTTTCTGCACCAATTAAATATTAGTTGGTTTGCTAAAATTGGTTTGGTTGGATCTAAGCCAATGGAAATGAGCTTTGTTTATTTTATGGTCAGTGTGGGGAACAAACACAAATATATGGGCAACTGGTTCTCTCCCTTTTTTCTGTCACGGTTGTTGTTTGTCTTTCGGCTTTTTCCCAGTAAGGGGTTGCCACAGCAGAACTCCAGTCCGCTAATGATTGGCAGTAGATATTTATGAAATGCAGAGGTGCCAGCATGACGCCCAACCTTCAATGAAGGCATGCCCATTTACGCATGCATGTCTTTCGAACACTACCCAACCATGGGGAGGACATGTAGACTCCACGTAGAAGGCACTCCCAAGCCATGCTGAGAATCGAACGGAAGAACCTCTTGCTGTGAGGTAACAACGCTACCGCCGTACCACCGCGGCATTCTGTCACGGTATAGTTTGAAAAAACTAAATGAAAACTCCAGCCAAGCTAGAACTTCCAAAGAATGACCTCCCAAACCTCCTGTAACAGAGGCACATGGGATATATGCAAATATAGTTTGGAATTTGAAATTGTTGGACTTCCTAAGTTGGTCAGCACCCCCCTCTCATTAAACATAGGGATCCTGCCTTTGAAATCTGAGAGGTAAAGCTAGTAAGCAGCCTCATACCAATAGGTTATCCCTGGAACTCTTAGTGTCTGATTGGTTGTGCCTCAACTAGCTACATCCCTGGCTGTGTTTGGGGGATGGTGTATGGAAACAAACAAAAAAATTATAATTCTGTCCTAGGAAGGCAAGTTCAACTCACAATGACTGTCTTAAGCCTATAAAGACAGTCCTTGAAATGTCCAGACCTTCCTATATTTGCTGGAGTATATGGCAACTTTGAAGTACAATGGATGATATGCAAAGTGCATTTTTATTCATTTTTTTCCAGACATCACAAGAGTTATGTACTTTCCGTTGAACTAAAAAACATTATATACAAACCATGAGAGTCATCTCATCAAGAATTTTTTGTTTTTATTTCCCGTAACAGAAGCAAATGAGGAAATTTCACTTAATGTGGGTTTCTTAAACCTGTATCATTAAAACGCTTAATTTTAAGGTTATGTAATGTAATTTTATCTTGGATGATCTTCGCTCTCTAGGAATATTTCACTGTTAGGCAGCAATGTACAGAGGAAGTATAGACAAACAGGATCTGTAAAAATATTAAAATTATGTCTTAAAAAAGTGGAAGAATAACTATTATTAGCATTACACCATCCGATCATATGTGCTAAGACATGCACTAGGACATAAACCAGAAAAGTTTTTAGGTTCATTGAAGAAATGACAGTGTTTATTAAGACTGGCTGAGGGCTTTGTAACAGCACTCTACTAGGGTGTATCAGTGATTGGAAGGAAACAATATACAAGAAATCTGATTGGAAGTTATGCAACATAGGGTGTTGATCTTTTCTAAGTGCAGAGATGCAAATAATAGAATTTACTCATACCTGATTGAGGGTGCCGAAATAGTGTATTGACATAGTGATTGGATGGCAATAACATCTAAGGATCTTGATTGGAAGTTAGATACTGTGTAGAGTTTGTTTCTGACAAAGACTAAGAATCAAGAGGTGCACTGATGATAGGATGAAAAATATTTTTAGGCCATTGGATTGGCTGTAACATAATATATATGTTTTTGCTCAGCATTTGTCGATTATGATCTGAAAAAGGCTCAAGAAGCCGAAAGCGATCATCTTAGCTGGGATTTTCATGTGTTTTTAACACTTTTATTGCTTCTCTTTGAATAAAGAGTGCTTTTATCGCTGGTGACATAGTATAACCTTGTGGTGGTGTACCCTGAAGATTCTTCTGTTTCGCTGTATCACATTGGGACACCTTTGGCAGTTGGAGTTGACTGACGTTGTTGCTTAAACACCTAGAACAGGGCATCCACACAACACCCATACATAAAGGGTTGGGGGGGGTGTTCAGGTGATGGGCATATGTGTCACAGTCTCCCCCTAGAAACATGCACAGCTGATACACCAGCCCCAACTGCAGCAGCATGCACATTCAGATAAAAATGATGCATGACACTCACATATGCCTGTCTCCTTACTGACCCCAGCACACATTGTTAAACAGTAACCTGCTACAGAGTCAGAAAGTCTGCTAACAAAGGCCAAACACAGCATGCAAAACTGTGGACATACCACATCAATCCAAACAGTGAACAATATTTCTACCTACCCTCTGTGATGCTGTTGCTCCCACACCTAGATAATGTCCTCCACACAGGCCAGGAAAAGGGCCAAGGCTTACATGAAGGAATCCTTAATTATAGCACTGTATTGCCATGCCATTGGCTAAACGGCAATGCAACCCAGCTGTTCTGGATGCTATTAGCAAGGGGGAGTCACAGTTTGGTGAACAGCCAATTACCTGTTCATCAGCATTACCTACAAAAGGCAAGTTGCTGCCTATGGTAAAGAGGTATGTGACTTTCTTCATGAAGACAGACTGCAATTTCCAAGGAAAACTACCATTGGATTTCTGCTCACAAACAAGTACAGCACTATACAAGTATGTCATGCAATTAACCATGTTATGGCATGTAGATGGGGCATGCAATCATGGGAAATAGGAATTTCAACACTAGGTCACAACAACATATCTTGGAATGAGATGTTGCTGTTAGTCTGCTGTCCGGCACCTCCAGTCTTGCCTTTTGTCTCTGTCTGAAGTGACATAGATCACAGCTATTGCCCCTCAGTCCCCCAGCAATGGTCAGCTCATGTATGAATGCTACTGGATTGTCTGTTGTACAATAGTGACAGTAACTAATGGTGGATACAGCTGGCATATCACATCATATACTGTCAGTGAGCCCCTCAGTCTGTGAATGCCACATAGGGTTAGTTCAAAGATTGTACAGGTGTCATTGACTGTTCCTGATGCACTCTTCCTAGGTCACTGTGTACTCCACACCTGTATCTCATTGTCTCACAGCCATGGCTAGCATACCTAGTGACCCTCTGCAGCAGGTTAGTGGGAGGCATACCTCTCAACTGTACAGATTTACGCAGAATATCCAGATTTTTGCGTTATATTCTTGGTCCATTTTTCATAAAATTGTGGCTTTCTGGCAAATTAGTGGCAAATCATTAAAGACTAAAGTTAGAAAATAATGACAGATATTTGAGTGTTAGAATTCATACCCTTCATAAAATTCATGATAATGCAAAACCTGTTATTCTATAAACTTTTTTAAGTTTGCAAGAGCAATATATAAAAATTGGCCCTATTTGTACCACTTTTTTATGGCTTTGTTCAGATTTCTTACTCTAAGAGGTTGAGAGGTATCGTGGGAGGACACAGGCTCTGCCTCAGCAACAGTATGTACATATTGAGCATACAATGTAAGGGAATGCATACAGTACCAGATATTAATGCACCATTACTGTGTCAGAGGGGTCTAGCATGTCAGAGACACATTCCCCACACTCTGAGAACACCCATTACATATTGTCCAACTGGTTTCCAGACATCCACATTTGTCTGGCATGGGGTCCACATATATCAAGCACATGTACACATTCAGCAAACATCTGAGTAGTGCAGATGTCAGACACCTACAAGGAGGTAAACCTACACCACATATGCACTGCTCTCAGTTATTGTGCAGTACAGATGTTGCTGGAATGTCCACATGCACTTGTAGTACCACTCACGTATTTGTCAGATGTTGGCTGTATGACATGGTACTGTAATGTTGCCCATAGGGGACACACCACAGTAGATGGCAGTGATGAGTGTGGACACATAACAACACAGTCTGTCACAGCCCACAGACCATAACTGGTATACCTAGAACCATATGAGGTTACTAGGCTATGCCTAGGTCACATGTTGGTCCATGTGTATGCAAGGCAGCACCTGATGCCCCAGTCCAACAGGGACACAGGTGGTATCCCAAGGGTGTCTGTGCAGTTAACCATCCAGTTATCTAGGTTCTGCCTGCAAAGGTGTAAATAGCTGCTCTGCCTGATGTGGACAGGGTGACCATTCCACAGCAGGGTGAGCATGTAGGACACACATATGGGCCTCCAAGAAGACCGATTGATGTGACATACCAGGCTGTGTGTGTGTGTGTGTGTGTGTGTGTGTGTGTGTGTGTGTGTGTGTGTGTGTGTGTGTATGTGTGTGTGTGTGTGTGTTAATAGAGTGGAGCTTGAGTTACAGTTGTGCATCAGTCCCAACAATGTGGAGTCCGTGAATGCCTTGCATGCTAGACAGAGATTACCTCTGAGGAGCATGTATGAAACCAGGTAGAGGGTTGGGCTTATAGCCTATCTCTGTATGGTAGATGTTTGAGGCCTTGGTAATCCCTGGTGGGGAACCTCTGTGACGTCCCCAGCTGCTGCATGTGCATGTGCTGTGTGAGGTGTATGATGGATGGTGCATTTTACACAATACTGGGCCTTACTATGGGGAATACAGGGATGTTAGGACTCCATGTCTCTGCATGAAATACCCTTAGGTATGAGGTGGTCCATGTAGAAAGTTTACCATAGAACAGAAGCAACATGGTGGTAAAATGTCATGTTGCCATTGACCTGTGTACACAGATCCCACAGGATTGATAGCATGCCTAGGACGTTAGTACTGTGATAATATGTGGGGATGTCACTCTCCCCAAAGGGGTTGACACTGCATGTCTTGTTATGCAGCCTGAGACCATGTTTCTGGCACCAGTCATGCATCTGCATGAGACCCTCCTAGGCAGATGTCCACATCACTAGGGAATATAGTGACAGCACACAGCATTCAGTTATCTGTAGATATGGTCGGCCGTAGGCCAACAGCTGTGCCCTGCACCCTCACATGTGTACATCACACATAACAGAGACCTAAACACAGAACAACAGGTTATGCCACTAGTCGTGGGTCAACCCCTTGGGTGGATTCCCCTATGTGGATTACTTGGGTCATGCCAGCGTGCCAGTGTGCTTCCCCTATGGTAACATATGGTATGATGTATATTTTGGAGTGTATACCTATCATGGCCAGGTGGGTTATACTATCAAAGACTTTGTCCTGGTCAAGGTAGGCAGTGTGCACTGTCACCTCCCCATCCATGGCTTTGGTGACTGTGTCAAAGAGCTAAACCGATTGTAACAGACATGATCCCTTCCTTGACAAAGCCTAACTGTGTGTGATGGAGTGTGTGGAGGTCGCCAATGTCCTTGTTAATGAGGTTCACTATAAATTGTGCTATGGCCTTGCAGAACAGCTGAGTTAGGCTGATGGGTGTATAATGTGACAGATTGGTGGATGCACCACCTTAGTGTAAAGGAGTGACAGTGGCTGTCCTTCACATGGCTGGAACAAAGGCGGTAGTCAGGCCTCCTTTGAATATAGTGGCTTATATTGTTGCAAGCATATGCTTGCAGTCATGTAGGATGCATCCTGTCATGTGATAAGCTCCCATAGCAGATGTCTACCATGACTTGCACATGGCAGTGGTGACCTGTTCCCTACATATAGGAGAAGGGAGCAGGTACTGTGGACATCCTGATGTACTGATGGGAGGGGGGGCACACACTAACTCTGTCAGGCACCAGGTATGCTATACCTACAGCACTGGTATAGCTGGTGTCCTTGATTACCAAAAATGAGCAGATGCATGTGCTTCCTGTGATGTTGCAGACATATATGCAGCACAGGATATGATTGTCTGTAGTGTATGTCGACAATGTGGGCTCTGGGTTTGCTGTGCAGGTTTCCAGGAGTAATCCAATTTGCTTGTTCACACTAACGAGACATTGCTTGTAAATGGGCACCTGCCGCTACTTTGTCTCAGACAGTGGTATGTCATCCCTGTTATACACATTTATGTATTGCATATGTCCACCAGACAGGTCTACATATCCTTGCAGAGGATGATGTAGTCCTGTTGGGTATACCTGATTACACGCTGCTATACAAATGCACATCTAGCACATGTGTGTATGTATGGATATTGGTGACAGTGCAGATGCCTGTGAGACCACCATGATGTCCCCAGTAGATCATTGGAAAGTACCCTCTAGCTAGTATTCTTAAGGCTACACATACCTTTGTTTCCACTGGGATGGGTTCCCATCTTTTTGGCTCTGGATTTGAGGTGAGGGCGGCAGAGCTCAGTGAGTTCCTGTAGTATGTCCCTGTCCACCCTGTAGTGCTCTACTATTTCCAGCTCATGTTGCACCTGAAAGGTTACCCTGGGCCTGAACACTCTTCTCCTCATCAATCTGGACCTCTTGTCAGCTTCATTGTTATCACTGGCCTCAGCCTGTAGTGCATATAGATGTAGAAAAGCAGCAGCAGCCCCTATCATTTTGTTAGTTAAAATTCCCAAGATTGTGTACTCCAATGGTGCAGAGTATGTGTGAAAAATCAGATTGATGGGTGTATGCATACTTTATACTGGTATGCAGATGCAGTCTGTGTATTTGGCTGAATATGATACATTCTACCTGCCAGCTATATTATTGAAAGGTTTGAATGAGCCAGTGTCAGTGGAACAGGGCTTATTAGCCAGTTATACTTGATTGGCTTTCCCAGGCTATTTCCTTTTATTTATGTTTTTGTTTTGGATTTCTTTCACTTCTAAGCCCTGTGGCATTCTGCTCAAACTCGCAGAGCTAGTGTAAACATTGCTCAGTAGATATGACCCTTCCCTGTACAGGGACATGCTTAGCATTTCTTTAACTAGCTAAAACACAAGCCATAAGTATAGCTTATGAGCCTCATACACACACACACCTCTGATTAGCTCTGCTTAGCTGAGCGCAAACAGGTGCTACTAAGTTCCAGTCTACTTAAACATGCCGTGACACACCCATTTTTAATGTTAGCTATCTGTTCTGCCTACACCAACACAGTTCTAGCCCAACCATGGTTCGTACCTACAGACACGGTGATCCTTTTTGCTATTCAGTAATCCTAGCTCATTTACATACCCCTAATTGCGTATACCCTGGATACAGCACTACACCAGGGCCTTTCTCCTTAGCTACCACTTTTACCTTCCATTATATGACTCTGCATGCTGGCCAGTATAAAATGCAATAAAACTGTGTACCTTTATATTTAATATTTTACACGTTTATTTTTTTTTTATTAATAGCATGTTTGCGGACCATTGTGCATATGTATTAAAAACATTCATTTTTAATATTATTGCATTAATTTCTCATGTCATTGGCCATAGATTTGGCCAATTGCATGGCTACTCTCACATATACTATCCTTTATTTGGGCTGTTATAGCCCCTGTTTAAATGTTATAGTCCGGTACATGGTTTCTAACTGTGTACATTTTCCCTGCAGACACAGCACCTACACGGATGCCTTTCTGTTTTCTGGATCGTAAAATCACCTCATTTGCATGGTTTTTAGCAGCAGATGAGGTGATTTGCATTCCGTGGACACCTCTGTGATCACAAGGTGTCCGCACACTTGTGTACACCCCCAACCATTCTTCCTGGCTCGCTCTGCAGCCATATTCCATGTTCAGGCTGCAACACTATTCCTACATGGAGAATCAATCTGTGTAGGGTTTGCTGAATTACCTCCCATGTTTTCTAAAAGCTGTTTTTCACCTCTGGGAGGAAAAGTGAGAAAAAAGAACAGACAGCAATCAGTTTAAGTGGGAGCACAGGCTGTAAAATGTTCTTCAGTATAAGGGTAACCTTAATTTTAGGTTAGGTAATGCTTGTGTATGCAGCTATCAATTTGGGATGATTGTTCCTATCATGAGGGTTAAATTTCATTATTTGAAGATGTCCATAGTTTTGTATGTTTGTTTTAAGTTAAGAGGTTATGCTGGTGGTTGGGGTTGTGTTTTTATGGCTTTCATTAAAACAAAAAGTCTTTAAAATGTGACATATGTTCAAATATAAATAACAAGAAGCAACTGTACAAAAAAAATCAACCTGTCAAATATTAGTATGTGCATGTAACACAAAATATGGAAATACACATTTAAAACATTGTCATGTATAACTGGTGGGAACAATAACTTCTTATCATAATGGCTATGCTATTCATATTATTTTAGAATAAATGGCCTTACAGGTATAGGCAAAAAGGTAAGAGTACTGAATTATATTAAGAAATGCAGAGTACAACAAATGCATTTAGAAAGAAATGAGCATGTGAATTTTATACAGAAAGGATTTCGGAATGGATATTCAGCAGAATATCAGGAAAATTATACTAAAGGCTACAGGTGCTTCAACAGTGATAGAAAAGGGGGAAAAGATAATGGGAGATTTGTGGTAGTAAGGAGTTACTGTCAAGGGAGAAGGATTATACTGACATGTATTTATATCCCACCAGAAACTACTGTTATGAAGTTTAATAGAAAGTTGGGGATAAATAATCAGCTTTCAGCAAGGAATATTACTTATAAGTGGGGAATGGACATTGATTTGCAATTGTTAGTATGCATATGGGGCACATAGAAGAAAAAATATATAAAATAGGTTAGATTTCTGAAGAAATTTGAAAATATTTGGTATGGAAGACATGAATGTAGTAGGATTATAGCATATTTATGTCTATAGTAGCTAAAAGAATGGAAAATGCATTGCCACAATTGATAGATATGGATCACCATTGATTTGTGGAGGAGAGGCAAAAATTTCACAGCATTAATAGAACAATGATGATCCAGGGAGAAGCAGAATGTAGGAAAATACAACTGTTGTTGATGGGTTCTTTTGCAGAGAAAGCATGTGACAGAGTAAGTTAGTATTTCATGAGTAGGGGAATTAAAACATTTGCATTTCCTGATACAATAATAAGGTTAATTAGCAGGATATATAAAGGATCAGAGGCATGAATTAAAGTGGGACAGTTCTTCTCTAAGTTATATCTGAACAGAGGAACCAGGCAGGGGTGTCTTCTTTCCCCTTTGTTATTTGCTTTATATCTAGAGCCACTGGCAAAGAAAATAAGAGGCTCAGAAATTCAAACATATATTTGGTATGGTAGAAACTTTATCTTTATTTACAGATGGTATTATTTTGCATCTCATAAACCCAGGAAAGACGTCTCACTGTTGTGGAACATTCTGAGACTGTTTCAAGTCTTTTCAGGTTATGAAATTAATGAATATAAACCAAAGCCTATAGCTGTGAACTATGTACCCACACATGGACTGGTTCAGCAATACTCATATTTATGGGGATACAATAAATATTTAGGAGTATGGATTAAAAAGGCTTCTGTTATGGCAGCTAAGGATATGTGGGAAGAGACTAAATTTAAGATAATAGAAAAACTTAAAGCTCTTGTTTATGTATATGGAAAGTAAGATAAATTCAGTGAAAATGTTTTCAGTCTCTTTAGTTTTACATACAGGTCTGGCATATTTTCATCAATGACAGGAGAAGTTGTGGACAATACTTCATAAAGAATAAAACATGTTTGTCTGGGAGGAGAAGAGAACAAGGGTTAAGTGGGATAAGGTGATTCTTCCAATAGAACAAGGTGGTTTAGGATTACCTGATTTGAATGAATATTTTACAGTTACACAGTTAATACTCATATGCATAACACAAGCAGAAAGCTATAATTCAAAGTGGAAAGGGATGAGGATAAACAGCAGGGAGTTTCAATAAATAAGAAGAGTGTGGGATTCTCCTTAAGGATCTGCATCCAAAATAGCAACAGACATACATAATATTGGATTCATAAAGTAACATAAAGTATTCTAAGAACTAATCTAACAAATGAATGGAGAAAGGAGAATTTGCTGATATGGATGGCTGAAAAAGAATACAGAGAATAGTAAAGATGGTACTGGAATTTACTGGAGAAAACTGGAAAAGGAACCAATGTATTGGGAGCAAATAACTAGAGAGGGGAAAGGTAATAAAATAGGATGAGGCCAAGAAGACATTTGGGCTGTAGACAAGAGACTGCCTTCCTTACTAGAGATTGATATTAGAGTATAGGCAAAGAGAAATGGACCTGCTCTGGTAGAGTTTCTAGCTGAATCTATAGTAGAAGCTGCTGTTAAAAAGGGGAGAATTAGTACATCATATAAAATATTGCACTCTAGGTATATGAATCAAGTCAGAGGAGGTTAGAAAATACTGGAAAAAGAAAAATCAAATAAGCAAATATGCATTTCACAAGGGAGCAACATGAGGACATCTGTATGGCTCCCAATTATGCAACATAGTGTAGAAGATTTAAGATTTTTGCTTGGAAGTGTTTGCATAGGTATTTTTATACCACAAGCAGAAAAAAATCTTCAAGTGGATAACAAATGTTGGAGGCCTTATGGGGAGAAAGACTAATCTAGGAACATTTATTTTGGAAGTGTAATGAGATGTCAGATTTTAAAAATTCCCTAGAGAGTACTCTGTCAGAAATGTTGGGTATGTAAACTGGTGCAACTTAGGAAATGATTCTTTAGATCTGAGACATAGTATCTGAATTGTCTAGACATAGTAATGCCTTGTTAAATTTAGTTCTTGTGACTGCCAAAAAGCAATTATTAGAAAATGGAAATCAAAGTCTATACCTACTACACTTGAAGTACTGAATCTTGAAACACAACTGAAAGAGCTGGAAGTGGGATCTTTAGAAAAGGGGAGGAGCAAACCATGTAGAAGTAAATGGAATTTGTAGTAACAATACATGCAGAATAATGCTCTGGAGGAGGAGAAGTGAAGTTTAAGGGAATGCAGAAACTAAGCTATTTATGCAATGTTGGACTAGTGAAAGTTATAAAAAATAACATATGTGATGTATAATCTGTGTAACTGGAAACACGATAATATGTTTTTTTTCACATATAAAAATGTATGTTTGCCTATATCCTAAGAGATAATTTAATAAAGGTGTTAAAATGGATGGCATATACATCTCTAGTATAACAAAAAAAGTTTCCTTAGAGAAAATACATGGTTGTGGTCAGTTCTTTACTGTACTCCTTCCTAATGCATTATCTGCACCCTTTCATAACATGTTTTTTCTTCTGGTTGTAAGGCAGCTACCACAACTGTTTTATTGACATAAACCACTGCACGCATGTTTGTGATTTTCTGATGTTGTCTTTAGTTTCTTTAAATGCCTTTTTTTTTTTTGCATCACATCCTGCTGAATCAATTTGAGGATATTAAGTCTGACTTTATTGCAAACGCATGATATGAGTGTGGTCAAGCTGTGGATTGATAGCAATTGATTAACTGTATTCTAGAAACATAGCATCCTGAGCTACTGCAGTATTTCCAAATTCCCTTGTATCACACACATTGGTGGTGTTTGTGGTGCTGTGAAATGAAGTATGCGGGCACTCTTTGTCATTCTGTTTGCAGAAAATAAAATATTAAATAAAATGTGTGGTTCTCTGTTTTGCATAACTAACCCTGTGCCTAACATAATGGTATAACTAACAAATGCAAAATATAATGATAAAACAGGATATTATAGTGAAAAATAAATAAACTGGGATGATAAGAGAGATTTATGTATTTATTTATTTATTGACATTTGATTCCCAGGAAAGTCTGATTGGAAAGGAGCACATTTTCAGCAAAGGCCTGGAGAGAAAAGCTCCAAAGCATTACAAAACATTTTAAGAACAGTAATTATACAATCTTTAAAAATAATACAGAAAATATCTACAGTCAAATAATTATACAAATTAGACATAATAGGAAAACACTGGTTAAAAATAGATACTAGTTATATGAAGCTGTGCATATGTCAGTTGATGAGGCAGTTCTAACCAATATAAGCTTTTTAGTGCTGTACAGTGGTGGGTTCTGAAAGGGGTATTTGCTGCAAATTTAGCAACTTTGTTATCACATTGTTCAAATTTTGAATTTTGCGATGCCTGATGGTTAGTAAGGATGGAAGGACCATAAACAAGTGTGGGAAGGAGATAAGTAGTGGCAAGTGTAGTGTTAGTTGCATTGGTGAGAAAGTTTTTGGCTCTGTAAAGCATCCCTAGTTTTTTATTTTTATTTATTTTTTTTTTGCATCCCTAGTTTTTGATGAGTTTTTCTTATGTGATTTTATATATGCAGGTCAAATTTAAGGTTATCATCCACTATCATCCCTAAAAATTTGCTATGATAAGTGAATTCCATAGTTGTATTATCAAGAAAGAGGACTTTATGAGAGAGGGATTTGAGGAAAAAAGTAGTAGGGGGAATTTAATAAAGGCTGCACAGGTTTTTTTGTGCAGGCATCCACGCCACAATGCTTACATGAACACAAAAATATATAGATTCAGTAAGCACTGCTGAGTGGCGCCCACGCACGTGCAAACATGGAAAATTCCTTGGCAGGCAAATCGCAGGTGAATCTCATGCAAATGAGGCAGGTAGAATGATTCAAGAAGCAGACAGGCATCTGTTCAGACTCCGTGTCAGTGTCTGTAGTGTACACAGAAAAATTCCACATACAGGAGTCTAGACAGAAAAAAGGGGGTGTAAAACTGTAGAAATGTGGACATAAATCCCCTGAAAATGTAATACCACATACACATACGAACAAAACTATTATTCTGTATGTCAGAATGATTAAAGGGAATACGTTAAATTCATAATTTTTATTTAATAATCTTGACATGTTTGCACTATGTGCTACAGTGTACAAACATGCTTAATAGAAAAATAAAAAAAATAAAAATAGGAAAAAAAAGAATTTTATATTATGTGACAGAAATGTATTATAGGAGCTTGTGTGGGGTCCTTTCAATGGTGCATTGCTGCTGTTGCTAAAGTGATAGGGCTATGAGGTGTGTAGTTTCCAGTCTGTCAGCACATATAAGTATGCAAATGAGGTGGAGTTATTGAATAGCAGAAAGGAGTAATTGTGTCTGCATATCTCCTTCATGGAGGGTCTTTCACCATGCTGATGTTTACACAGGATGTGGCTGACATTGGGGGGGGGGTGATTTCCTCTGACTTCTAGGCTCTTTTAAGCTTAGGTGCATGCGTTTGGATGGTGCGCTGCCTGACTGAGCATGTTCTGAAAACAAGATGTATTCAATTAGAAATTTTGACCTTTGTATAAGCTATACTGTATGGTGCAACACTGTGAGCACTGTCCCATACTGAAACTGGGACATTAAATGCTATTAATCATATTGTGGGCAGGTGGAATGCATCATAGTTAGCCAATCACTCATTCTGCACCTACAGCAGAGGATACACCCTACATTCTGATTTCCCCCAATACTCTGGACCATTGGAGTACAGACTTTGGAATTTTAACTGAGATAATGCTAGGGGCTGCTACAGATCTGCTACATCTGAATGTGCTATATGCTGAAGTCAGTGCTGCTGGTGCTGCTGACAATAGGCCTAGACAGAGAAGGAGAAGAGCGCTCATCCCCAGAATAACCTTCCAGTAGCTACATGAGCTGAAAATTGTAGAGCACTACATGGTGGATAGGGACATACCACAAGAACTCACTGAACTTTGCTGCCCTCAACTGAGACCCAGAGCCATCAGAGAGGAACCCATCCCAGTGGAAACAAAGGTATGTGTAGCCCTTAGGATACTAGCTACAGGTACATTTCAAAGGCCAACTAGGGACATAATGGGGGTCTGACAGGCATCTACATTCACATGCCCATGAGCACATATCTTTCCCCCCTCACTGCTGAGGTGAGGGACAGCAATATGCGGCACTTCTTCCATGTAACACACTACCCTTAAGTACTGGGTGCCATAGACTGTACTCATGTACACATCAAGGCACCACTCAGTGAAGAGGGTAGAATCTACGTCAGCCACAAGGGGTACGATTCCATCAACTGCCAGGTCATATGCAATGCTCAGGGCATTATCCTGAATGTGTGTTCTGGCAGTCCTGACAGTTATCATGACTTCCATATCTGGCACACATCACAGCTGTACCAGATGTTTGCTAGGTGGGACTTTCCACATGGCCATTTACTGGGGGATGCTGGCTATGTCCTTGAACCGTGGATGATGACACATCAGAAATGCAAATACACCCACAGAAGAATGCCATAAAGAGGCACATGTGGGTCAATAATCTGACATTTGTATCACTTCCACCAGGTTGAAAAGAGGGTGGAGTCCCACTGAAAGCAAATGACCTGGAAATGGACATAACAACACAAACCAGGAACCAGAGAACAAGCCAAAAACTCTCAAGCCAGCTCAAAAGGCTCAAGAAGTGAAACCTCACACCACTCCACAAGATAAATTCCAAAAAACAAAGTTCATTAAAACAAGAAATAAAGAGCTTTTGTCCGATTATAACTTGGAGTTCCTCAGAATCAATTCTGAGAACAACCTGGTGGAGGAGATATAAATGTCGGATTGTTGACCCAATTGGTCCAACAACTATCTCAGCAGGTTTCCCATCTTTCTGCGTGTTTAGGTCATTAGGAACCTTCAGTGAACACCTTCAATGTATCGGTACCCTTGAGACATGGTACACCACCCATTTTAAATGAATTTTTTAATGGAGGTGGAAACAAATGTAATGGCAATCCCACATATATCCATGAAGCCCAGATTAACGTCACGTCTTGGCTCAATAGGTTGCCTGGACATTTTATTGTTACAAGTAATGGCTGCAATACATTCAATAAATCTTTGGACATTTTTGAATCTAGGCTTGTTAAATATAGAAAATGGATATTTTCTCAAATGTATTAAGAACAAACAAGTTCCAAAGGGGCTTAGATCTTGGAAGTTCCCTAATGATTTGGTGCTGAATTCTTCGCCCCTGCATTTTGAGTTGTTTGAACTATTTGTTCAGCAAGGGTGCGAGTTAATGGAGGTTTTAGTAAAACACAACCAGAGAAATTTGGATATTGCCAATAAGGAGATCATTGGCCTTGAACAGAATATCACTCATGACCAACTGTTCCAATTTTCTGCAGATGGATATAACAAAATATTTGAAAAAGATGACAAAATTGCCTTTGATGTCAAGACCTGGAAAGAAAAGAAAATGGAAAGGGATAGGCTAGACAACAGTCAGGGGAGTGCCTATCCGGTTGCGTTCATATATTCCAGTAAACCGAATGATGAAGCAGGAAACAGCCAGGCATTCAAACATAGTGAAACACCAACCTGTGACAATGAGAATCCCCCTTTGGAACGAGTAACTTTAAGACGTTTAGAGCAGCTGAGGAATCACAATATGGGTCAGCTGACAACACGATACCAACAGAGGGGGCAAACAACTGCTCACCATTGTGCTTGAGGAGATGATTATTTTAGAAGAAGAATCAAATGTTTTTTGTCCCCTTGGTAATCATGTTGTGAATGATGAACCTAGTATTTCCACCAGCGACAGAGTTGCATCAGAGTCATCCCTGAACTACAGTTTTGTCAACTGCTGCATTTGCAAGGTAAGTCTCTAACCTACACAGTACTTGTAAGGATTAGTATGATATGGTATTGTATGTATGGATCTGCTATATTTATGCAAGTAAATATAGTGGGCTATTTGGACAGAAGTAACATCCACATGGGACTACAGATACCCAATCCACTACCATGTGTCCTTTAATAGTCACTAGGACTCATGCATGGAATGTTCACTACATCTACCAAGGGAGATGTTAATTAGTGGGGTTACATGATATTTGGACTACTGTGTATCCCAGCAGGACATTTGGCATTGTTTCCCCACCCTCAACACAGCAGTGTTTCCATATAACTGCTGTAACAGTAACTCAGCAATGGTATCAGCAGTCTAGGCAATCTCAGGGCAGCAACATAGAACTTGATCATACATTGTATGTTTCACTTAACACAGAAATAACTACTTACATATTTATGCTGTTGATTTTGTGATGAATGACTGTACTCTGTTTGGCAGCTAGTGTGGCTCAGTGGGTTAGCGAAGTTAGCATGGGTGATGGCTTTGATGGTGCTAATCTGGAAGTGTTCACATCTTTTGGATGTGAGGTATTATTATGTTGCTTTTTTTTACAGACTGTTAGTCTGTGTGTGGTGTAACATTATTAACCTCTGTCATATATTAATTACATCAGACAGCTGAAGAATGCCGTGGACAATTTCAGTGAAGTGCAGTACTGCAGGTAAAGGGACAGATGTCATTGTCTGTAACACACAAAATCCAGGACTGGAGTACAGGTAGGTGTGGCCTGGAGTCAGTTTATAAGCACAGACAATCCCACTGGGCATGCTCATAAATAGTTAAACAGAGTGCACTTCTGTTGCCCCTTGCTCAAAAATGGCCTGTTATGTATAGATAGGAAGAGAAACTTTCCTGTGAGAAATAAGTAATATAAATGGTAGAGAGTTTACAGAAACTGTCTTAACCACAGGAACCAGACCTAAAGAGGAAGCTGCCCATCAGCCTATAGTTCACAATTTACTGCTTTTTCTCAAACAGAACTTTTACAGAAACCCCAGAAACATGAGCCAAGAAAGGAAAAGGAAAAAACAATGAATCAAGTAATAATACACTAGTAATAAATATATCTCTGTTGGAACTGAATAGAGACCAAATCCAGCTATTAAACAAAGGTCTCACATTTATACCATCCTTGTGTTCGAACTTAAGTGAGTTTGTATTGGATGTTAGATACTTCGGGAGAAATGTCACCCTAAAAATATCTTTGGGAAAGAACAAGGAAGAAGAACTAAGTCATATAAGAAACCCAGTAATTTTGTACCAGTCAATCATCCAGCTGTAGATTTATTTATATGGATCTGTGAAAACGAAGTAGGAAACTTGAGACAAGGAAGTGATTGTTTTAGACACTTCCATAGTATAACAGCACTTGAAAGACAGGCACTGAATGATCTAAGGAATAGAGAAGACGGTGATTAAACCAGTAGATAAGGGATGAGCCATAATTTTCATGGATTCCCCATGGTATCATGATCAAATGAAAAAAATGTTGACTGATGCATGAACCTATACATAGATCAGCAAAAGTGATCTGAATAAAATGGTTTCAAGTGTGAAAGGTGATCTCTTCAAGTTGCTGATGACTGGTCAGTTAACTAAGGAAATATATGACTTTTTTGAAGTTACTAATCCAACTGTACTGACTATAAGTGGCATGCCGAAGATCCATAAGGATAGACAAAATCCACCACTTTACCCCATTGTAGCAGGTAGGGGATGGATTACAGAACCCATATCCATATATGTTGAGGAACAATTGAAGAAACTGTTACCACAAGCTACCAAGGTATTGAAGGACACAGGTAGCTTTCTTAGCACACTATATTCCATCATGAACAGTAATGAAGAATACTCAGAGATGCTGTTGGTAACCATAGATATCACTAGTCTCTTCACAGTTATTCCCAGTTCCTATGGGATTGAAGCCATCAGGAGTACAGTGATTCTGAGAGATATGAATGTGAACATTGATCTAATATGTACACTTTTGGAACTTATTCTTAAAAACAATGTTTTTATCTATGGGAAGGAATATGTTGGCAACACTGGGGGGTAGTCATGGGGACCCCTTGTGCGAACAGTTATTCAAGCCTTGTATTAGCACAATGGGAGCAAGAGCATGTATTTTCTGACAGAAATCCATGGAAAGAACACTTGATATTCTATGGACATTTTGTGGACAACATCTTTATATTGTGGAAAGGTGTTGATTCACAATTGATGCTAGTCACAGATTATTTGAACCACTCCACTGACTTTCTTAAGTTAACAGTTAATAGTTCCAAAGAAACAATTGATTTCTTAGATGTGAAGCTAGAACTGGATCTGATATCTGGCATAGAGACATCAATCCAAAGGAAAGAAACATGGAGGAACCATGATTTACACAGGAACATAATGCATCTTGGACATGTTTTTAAGAATATAATGGATAATCAAGCCACATGCATCTCAAGACTGTGTACTAAAGACACAGATTATGAATGCAAAAAGGTTAAATTAGAGTGTCATTTAAAGGAGAGAGGTTGTGTAACTAAAGACATCTCAATGAAACCAGAATCAACAGAAAACTTAAGAAAAGGAAAAGGACAACCCTAGTTCTCTAACAGGAAGGCACAGAGGCCGTCCAATGACAGTTCCAAATGACAGCAAACCCGTGGTCTCATGCTCACATATAGCAATGATTCAAGGCATATATGTAACATTGTCAAGAAGTTTGGGCCAGTGTTGACCCAAGATGAAAAATTGAAAGAAATAGTGGGAAAGAGGCCAAAATTCATTTTTAAAAACAAAAAGAACTTGAAAAGGTTACTATGTACGAAAGATGGTTTCTCTAGAAAAAGTTCTATCAATAAGAAAGAAACTTTTAAATGTGGCAGGTGTAAAGTATGCCCTGTGATAGACACCAGCAATTTATTCAAACTTCCCATTATGGGACTGGGATATCATTTTTCATGCAGTGCTACCTGTAATAGTAAACATATTGTTTACTTAGCTACTTGTTTAAAGTGTTCTGCTTATTATGTAGGCAAAACCAACCAACAATTCAAGGACTGAGTGTTGCGCCATCTGAGAGATATCCAGCATAAGGATCACAAAAACTCTTTTGCAAATTATGTTATTCCGCATCCCTTACATTCCTTCATATTTAAAGCAATTGTAGTGTCTTTGAAGGTCCTGGAGGTGGATACATAAGCAACAAGACTGAAATATGCGAGGTGAACTGGATTATCAATCTTCGAGCAGATCGCTCTCCGGGCCTGAATGCAGTTGTACCACTTAAACTGATGTTAAAGGCAAGGCGCATATCCATATGTTAACAAGTGCACCAAGGACTCTGTACTTGGTCTACTAGCAAAGGAATGTGAAGTTTACCTTAACCTTAAAGATCAGAATTTTCAATATAAGGATGTTATACAGAGATAAGTGAAGTATTAAGTACTGAGGAGCAAAGAAAATCACTTCCTTAATGTTGGTATTCTTTAAGTTCCTTTAGTAGTTGAAAGATGGTTCATGGCACAGAAAGTATGTGTTGAGACAAACAACTAGTGACTGCACATTTGTCTTTATGCAATGGATTTTGAATAATTATGTCCTTTGGGAAGTTCTCAACAAGAGGAGCGGATGACATCTATATGTGCCTTTGTCATTAATAATGGGAAAATGAACAATGGAATAGCAACATGGGCTAATGGTACAGAAGTTGTTCTAGCTTGGTATGTATCTATTTCACAAAGACGCAGATTTTGCTTGTATGGCTATACCACCTTGAATGTGCCTGATCTTGTATAGTCTCAGAAGTTAAGCAAGGTTGGGCCTGGTTAGGACTTGGGAGACTGCCTGTGAATACCAGATGCTGAACCAGTAACCCCATAGAGTTTGTTCTTATCTGCACAAGAAGTCAATTTCCCCTGTCTCTATGTCCTTTATTTTGCTTGACAGTTTGAACCAAGAAAAAGTAATTAATGACTGTCTCAGCAATGGAATTAGATCAACTAGATTTTTTGTTAAGTTTCATTTAAAAAGGCCTGATGTTATTTATACAAGCCCTAAGTAGTTATAGAAACCTAAAGTAACATCAACATCGATTAGTGTTGACAAGGCTGCCTTAGCCTGGTATGTGCTGTTTCTTCAAGGAAATTGTCTTTATTTGGCAACTTGGAAGTGTGTTTCCTTCAATGTCTCTGATTGGCTGTGAACTCATTGCTTTGAAAAAAGGTGTTGGCTTGGATTTAGCCACATGATTGGTGTTTCATTAATTTATCTTAGGCCTGTGGAACCTGATTTTTTTATGATCTGAGGAAGGCTTTTAGCCGAAATCACTTATCATATACAAATTCCATGGTGGTGCAGTGGTAGCATTGTTGCCTCACAGCAAGAGGTTCTTCCGTTCAATTCTCAGCTAGTGTGCGGGGAGTGCCTTCTGTGTGGAGTCTGCATGTCCTCCCTGTGGGTCGAATGGCATTCCGAAAGGCTTGCATGAATGGGCGTGCCTTTGTTGAAGGTTGGGCGTCAAGCTGGTAACTCGGCACTGAGAAAATCTACTGCTAATCATTAGCAGACCGGAGTTCTGCTGTGGCGACCCCTAACCGGGAAAAGCCGAAAGACAACAACAACAACTTATAATTATACAAATTAACAAGGGCTTTGTTTTATTGCATTACGTCTCATTTCAAGTCTTAACAATTAAAGTTTTTATTTTATTCTGAAGAGCATAATTTCTAGTAGCCTGTGGTGGTGTGTTTCAGTTTTTACACAGACTGTTATGAATAGCTATGTCTATACATACATACATATATGTATACATATCTGTCACTATCTCTCTCTCTCTCTCTCCCATAGATAGTATATCTATCTCTATGTATATATACATACATTTATATATATATATATCTCTAACTATACTTATAGATATAAAAATATGCATCTCAGGTCTCTCCCAATATATCTATGTAACACATTTATATATCACACACTCACACAGCTACATTTATATATACATCCCTGTTATATGCATAAATATGTGTGTGGATGTCTGTATTGTCCTACATACCCTGATAATGGTGAGTAAAACTGCATTATCACACATCTATAATGTTGCTCAAAGGATCCAAAGTAAGGGCTGAACAGTACATAATGCACTTACCTACAGACCCCTGTGCCTGATGGATGTTACCACACATACAGCAACAGGTGAGCAGGTTGTGTAATGTATAATGTTGTCTATGCATGCATGGACAGGACACATTTTTCTTGCCCAAAGGCTTGCCCATCCAAATGCAAACAGCCACATATGGCCAAACTGGTAACTGTGGCTACATAGCTAGGATAAATAACAGTTATCTGACTGCTAGGCTACTAGATGCAGATAACAGTATGCAGCAATTTCACTCTGCATGCTACAGATGCTGTTCAACAAAAGCCTATTTTATGTAATACACAAGTAGTTTGCCTGCAGTCCTGTCTAAAACAGACATCAGCTGTGGTGCGTGCAATACTACTGAGGTCTATAGTGTATATGAGTAATTAGGTAGGGGTTCTATTCTCACTCCAGGCCACTTGGTGTGTGTATGTATGTATTTATCCCCCTGCAAAACAACTGAGACTCCCTCATTGACTATCAAAGTGCAATGGTACTGCACTTTTCAGCCCTGTAAGCTGCTGCCAGTTTCCAAACTGCCCTCTTCTACAAGCCCTACTGATGTCATCAACCTTAAGACTACCAGCTGTCATTGTAATGTGAGACTTAAGCCATGGCATGTCTGATGACTACTGTGATATATAGTGTCTCGCTCTAGGCCACTCAGTGTGTGTGTGTATCTCTGTATGACATAACTATGATCACCTCAGTAACTTAAAAAGAGGTAGAGTTTTTCAATATTTTGGTTGTAGCACATGACCTGGGCCTCCAAATGCCTGACCAGAACTTGGCCTGCTGATGTCATCAAACATAATATGTCCTAAAGAGATAATAAAAACAGACTTGCGATGTAGCACATGCTTCATGTACTATGTTCTGTAGTGTGTACCATTAGATAGGTAAGTGTTCTAATCTACATGCAGCCAACTTTCAGTGTGTTTGTGTACAATGTGCCATGTCCTGTAAACAGTAATTGGAAGTGGTGCTATCCTCAATGTAGCCAGGTTTGTGTATGTGGCTGTTAGAGCATTTTATATCAGCTTATGGAATCATAGGATCTTTGAACTTTTGTAGCATAATGTCCCTATAGCCCTCACAATCCCAGCCAACTTTATATCCTTAGTCACATGATTAGCACATATTGCCTCTGTCCACTAGGGAGACAGGCAGAAGCCCTGCAGTGAAATGACTGTCACTCAGCCAATCATACAGATGGCATCTGACGAGGTCCACTGAGGTGCACTGTTTGCATTTAGGCAGGATTATGTTTCAAATGTGTGTTAAGGTCTGCTAGACAGATTTTCCCACCAGCATGTATTACTAATGTCACATAGCAGGTCAATGTCCTTAGAGTGAGTAATCCATGTACCATACCACCTACAGATGTGCAGCATTTCCAATCAAGCAGGGTCACACATTGCTCTGTATGCAAGGCAGAGATCACCTCTGAGTAGAATATATGCCACAGGCTACAATGACCACTGATTCCAGATGAACCCCATTGAACAGATACTGAAGATGTGAAGTTCCCTGTGAGGGATCATTGTGTTGTGTGCAATTGCCAGTAGTGCTTTGAAAGGTACACTATAAAATGTTCATTGCACTCAAATATTGGCATGCTAAGGGAAGAGTACATGGAGGTTATGAGTATGTCAGTTTCAGGTGATTGTGCCCTCAGTTATGACATATGATTCCTGTTAACACTGGGGAGACATGGCGATTTCAGGTATATTAGGTGTCAACCTGTGTGGCCAGGTCTGTGTGCCCAGGTTTATCACCCCTGAGTATGTGAATCACATATCGTGACTGATGTGCTACTTACCAGGAACATAGGTGTTACTGATGGAAATGATACTATATATATATATATATATATATATATATATATTTGCATGGAGTGTACAGCTATTAATATGTCAACAGTCATTTGTTCATCAATGCCCTCTTGTAGGATATTGACATAACTCACAGAGTCTATGACCGCTCACAGTTTGCAGGCAGCAGACAACACTGTTAGTCACAGGCATTCAGTATTTGCTTTTATCATGGTTAAATGGAGTCCAAGCAGTAGAGGACCCAGGACTGAGCCTTGTTAACTCATTACATCCGAGTACACCTCCAGGTGCATCTGCAGTTACCTCCTACTGCTCCTCTAGGCATCAAATATTACTTATGCATATTTGCATTAATAATTCCAAAATCATGCTACATACAAGGTTTAAAAATATTTTATCTTGAAGCATACATGATGGCAAACACAATTGTATTGATATTTGACCTCTGTGAGTGAGTATTTGTTAGAATTGTGAGGTGATAATTTATTTTTTAAAGGCTCAGGCCACACCCACTAGGAGTTAAAGGTTCATACTGAAAATAGTTACACTGGAGTGAATGAGTTCAGTGCTGCTTACAGATCAGCTATTGGAGATGGATTTCCATACTTTGAGTATGTGTGCCATCAATGAGACACTTAGTGACCCCTATAATGATATTACCATGGATGCTTAAGTGGGTGCTTTTGACAATGATTCCTGAGGGGGGAAAGAGTCACACAGCTTGGCTAAGTCCAGGGGGTTGTATACCCTCATGTCCCCTCACAAAGGTCGTGATGACAGCCTCGGACATGTCCACCACATTTAAAAGCCATGATCTCTCTGTCAGAAATCCAAACTATGTACTGTTTGTAGATCACATATGTTTGCTGATCATCTCCATGATGAATTGCCCGACGGGCATGCAGATATGGGTACTCAGGCAAATAGGTCTATAGTTCCAGTGGTCAGTGGATGCACCACCTTGGTGCAAGGGGATAACAGTTGCCGTTGTCCAGTCAGCTGGGATGCAGCCAGTGGTTACAGTATGATTACAAGGAGTTCCCAGTGGTGTTAGTAATCCTTGATGGATTTCATGTAGGATGCAGCCTGGGATGATAGCATGTCCAATAGATGCTGTGTATCCCCCATAAAGTGGACAGTTATGACCTGCTCTGTAGATATGGAAGGTATGGTACAGGGTGTAGGAATGTCATGTAGCACATGTGGTGGGGACAGTGGAGTGAAGTTGGCGTAGAGCCTGTGGGACAGCAGATTAGCTATGGGCACAGACCCATTATATGTGGTATCATTAACTACGAGTTCACTGACAATCTGGGCCTGTCCTCTGAAGTTACACATGTAATTACACTGTGCATTGTGATTCTGCATTATGTGGGAGGCTAATTTTGTCATATACTATTTCTACACAATGGTGGTGCAGCGGTAGCATTTTTGCCTCACAGCAAGAGGTTCTCCTGTTCGATTCTCAGCTGGAGTGCCTTCTGTGTGGAGTCTGCATGTCCTCCCTGCAGTCGAGTGGCATTCAAAAGACATGCATGAATGGGCGTGCCTTCGCTGAAGGTTGGGCATCGGGCTGGCAATTCAGCACCATAAAAATCTACTGCCAATCATTAGTGGACCGGAGTTCCGCTGTGGCGACCCCTAACTGGGAAAAGCTGAAAAGACAAACAAACTGTTTCTACACAATGTCACAACAAGACTATGTGCTTATTTTAGCTGAGGAGGTTTTATCTTAATTTTAGGGGGCACCCTCACCCCAACTGTTACACAGCAATGTCCACCTCTTGTTGTACAGCCTGGTTATGGCAGTTGTCCACCATGCAGGTTTGCTGTGTCATGAGGAGCTCATGTTCTTCCTGTCAGGTACAGCCACGTCAATGCAATTGTATGCTGTTTACATAATGCATGGGTGTAGAGCTTTGCATCCCATCTGAGGTGGGAGGTGCAGTCACACTATGTAAACAATCTCACAGGAGGTAATACATTGCTTTTTTGAAGTATATTTCTGTATTTTCTGCAAGGGTGTTGGTCTGACAGTTTTAACGAGACAGATCTGTGGTCAGATCTCACCAGGAAGGACTTTGCAGTGGAGGGCTGCAGTGGTCACCCATTTTGGGAAGCACACGAAGCATTATGTTGGGTCCCCTTGTAGGGATGTCAAGCTGCAGGTCCAGGGCACTGTAGTTAAGGACGTAGACTAACCTTGGTCAAGTGAGCTTCAGCATGACTAAGCAACACAGTCGGTGGTTACTTAATGTCACCCCAAACTATGGTGTACTGATATATCTTGACAGACACAAGTTCATTCAAATAAGCACAATGGGTATCTGGATTCGTGAAGCTGCTCCTGTAGCTGGCAATTGATTGATTAGGTACCCTTCCAGCAGTGAATAGCAGCTACAGTGTCTCTGGGAAAGCATAGTGTTTCACAAAATCTGGATGTGTATCTATCCTTAATGAATATGTATGCACCACCTGCATTACCTTGCACACTGTCAGTTTGAGGTCCGAACATGTGGAAGGACATGTAGTCTTGTATGGCTATGGTGCTATCCACAGCCTTGAACCAGATGTCTTTGACTGCACAAATGTCTGCATATTACAAGGTGGGGACACCTTCCACAGAGTGAGGTTTAGTGTTACCATTCCCAGCATGTAGCAGCATAACCATGATGTTGTATGAATATGGCGTTCTCATTGGAAAGTTTTCCCTCCAGATAGTGCCCATAAGATGCACTGTGAGGGTGTCATCAGCCTTGGCCAGTACTCAAAATCCCAGGGTGAGAGATGAAGACCATCTCTGGCAAAGCATTGATGTCTGTTGAGCAAGTCATCTCAGGCAGACATGTAGTGGATGCCCTTACAATGACACCACACACTAAGGCAATTATTGAAATCCATCATTTTCTGTGTGTATTGAGCCATCTTCCTAGGTGAGAGTCAAATGCAGCTGAAAGCTATGAGCATACCTGCGAGAGACACAGTGTCTAAGCTCAGTCATTTGTCTGCATACAGTCTGGTGACATATGTCCCTAGTTGTACACACCTGTAGAAAATATGATGTCATCATTATGTTACCTGATATTCCTTGAGTTGCGGCAATGTGTGGCATGGCGTATTGTGTCAAACCACAGACAGCTAACTGTAACATTTCCCATATATAGCCTGGTGACATGGACATCAATGTGTCTCAAGATCTAATCACCTATGAAAAATAGGTTTGCTTTTGTGTTATCCCTCAGGAGTTTTACAGGTGAGACAGTGGTGCATGCACTATTATGTGTGCTGTGCTCTCCAGAGGTAGGATTTTCTAAGGTCTCTGTTGTTTGGGAATGTGTCTGGTAAGGAGCTGCACATATGCAAGCATGTGTGATGTGGATGTGGGTGGTGTAGGAGGCAAAATGGGCATGTTGGCAAAATGTTCATTGCCATATATATCGACTGATGTGTGGGACACCATGGAATCAAGGTTTGAAGTACAGTCACATCTGCCACACGTTGTATTTGTGTGGCATAGGAGTAGAGGGGTGGGAACACTTTCCACATCTCATCAGCAGTAATTGAAAGTGCCATTAGCAATACAGTCCTGCTTGTGTGTACATCACAGCATGTCATCATGAGGCAGTGTCATGACAGATGGTGAAATGTAACATGTCACCTTTATGTAGGTCCTCCAAGGTAGCACAGTACCTGATAGTGTGCCATACAATGCTTTGGCAGCCATGTGGACCTTGGATTGATCATAATCCTGTCATTAGGCATGGTCCCAATACCATACCTACAAATGTGACACTGTGCAAGTCCTGTAAAGTTAGGGTAATGCTGCCACACCCTTGGGGTTGACAGCCTGAAACTCAGTGTTTGTTGGCATGCTTTGCAGTGAAGATGTGGATGCCCATGCATGTACAGAGCACTTGTTCAACTTTGCTGACATTATGTTGACCTTGCCCTCGTACAGTGCTTGTCAAGCAACCAGAGAACAAACTGGTTGTTGTGTGACATAATGTGGGAACACAGACATATTCCGGATACATAAATCTACAGTATGACATACCTAGGACAAGCGGCAGGTGGAAACACTTTAGCCAAAGGTGGCCAGTCCTCTGCAGTAGTTCTCACAGCCATATCATGCAGATAGCCACCATTGATCTGTTGAAGGGCAGGATGCATGAAGTGCTGTGAAATTGTCACCTAAGATGGATTACCATCACTGTGTTGCTTGTTTCAGCAAGCCTGGACATCTATATCACTGGACATTGCTCATTATATTGTGACGCTGCAGCTGTGCTCCTAATTGCCACCTGGTCAGCCCACTAGTGACATACCACCAACCTTGGTACAAAAGGCATAATACATGCAAAAACCAATTGATTGTTCATGGTGCTAATCAAGGCATCTACCAGAAGAGGGGTATGTGAAGCCTACAGAGCATTTCATGATGTGAGAAAACTATGTGGATAAACAAACAGGCCATGTCCTGCTTCTCATCCTGAGCTTTGTAGTAATGTTTTTTGTGTGAAGACAGAAAAGTATCTTAGCATGGTATCCCATGAGGGACTGGTTGTGGTAAGACCAGCAGTAGTAGTAGCCAGACACCAGCAATTCAGGGGACTCCCCTGCTTTCCACATTCTTCACAAGGTAATTGTGTCCTTTCAGTACACACCACCTGAGGAGTGTCCACCTGCAGAGTACCTGTGTAAAACC
The DNA here is from genome assembly GCF_019279795.1 of Protopterus annectens. Taxonomy (NCBI): domain Eukaryota; kingdom Metazoa; phylum Chordata; order Ceratodontiformes; family Protopteridae; genus Protopterus; species Protopterus annectens. The sequence continues at coordinate 887,665,641 of NC_056730.1, read as the reverse complement.
TCCCAGATTACCTTCACATGGTATACATATTATGCTTCCTTCCATTATTTGTCTGTGCTCTGTACAGAAACCTTGGATGACCCTTTTCTTGGAACATGATGGAATTAACTGTAATACTTAGTTGCAGAGAGGACAACTAGCATGCAGTGCTGAGCAGTGTCCCCAGATCCCTCAGTTGTTTGATATGTAAAGCCATGAAAGGAGTTACCATGGATGCAATCAGTAACAATGTCATACATCTGCTGACACTGGACCAAACACAGTTTGTTTTGCTCAATGGCAGATCATGCATACCTACCCTAACAGTGGACCTCATTGAGTGTTACACTGTGCAATGGATGACAGGAATATGACTCACTCCACCTACCATGGCCTGACAAGGTGTTTGACAATATTAGGCCAGCAGGCCTTGCTGAAAACGTTGTAGGTTATTTACAGAGTGGTATGTCAGCTGGTGGATAGCCAAGTGTCTAATAGTCATAATCTGGGAAGACAGCATTCGGTAGACCTATGCTACAATGACGCCAGCCATCAGTGGACTTCCCTCACACATCATTAATAGAGTATCCCTTGTAGCCATTCCCTTCTCTGCAGTCATGGCCACTGTCAGTGACCTCTGACTGACTACATTACTAGGTGATTGCATATTAGGAGATGTCACTAAATCCCACACAGAACCAACAGTTATCCAGGATGGCCTGAGACACACATTCCATTGCTGTCAGTGCCACTGACATATGGTAAATGCCAAGGACTGCACAATACTATCCTTTTGGAAGTCATCCACCCCTGGAAAATATAGTAGTGTCTGCAGACTGCACACAGTCGATCCATTATCCATGGAATTATGAACACAGAGAGTAATGTAGCCTTTAACTATCACTGGTCGGTAAGATGTGGGGATCCATTCATTTTTGTACAACCTATACAGAAAGGTATGGCATGTAAATCCCAGATTGTCATTGTTATACTGTATTTGGCACTCATCACACCTATCATTCACGGCAATGGCACCTTTGCTATGTCACTACACAGGCATATCTTACAACTGTAGCAGCCACACATGTTCCATGGGAAACCAATACAGATTACAGATAACATGTCCAATGCAGATTGTGTCAAGAACGTGCATGTGTAGTCTGTCTCCTACATGCTTTGGAGGGGATGTGTATGGCTGACATACAGGGAGGTATCAGACCCCACGGTGTACTGGCTGCTTATCCAAGACAGAACTAACACATGTATTACCTGTTCTACACACCTACACCATCACTGTGGTATAAATAGTACATGCTGGAGAGATAGGTATGTAACACTGTCACTGCACCCTATATGTAACAGGCTTCCCATGCATGTGAAGCACACATCTGCTGTAATGCACATCATGTGCAAGTTACACAATGGGATGCAGAACAAGTCAATCATAACTGGTGTAGGACAAATGTCTGTAATAGACACTGGAAATTTGTAAATGGGTCATCTCCATCACCACAGCTTATAGATTTGTTATCTCCAGAAAACCTGGTGGCACTTATCAAGAGTATCAGACCATTTCATAGATTAGGGATGTGTGAGTAGGCTGCATGATGCCATTGTCCTTGTTAGCCTGTTATACACATATGACCCTATGGAGCCATACACCTGTAGTGCTGTACCGTGCTGGAGACATATGTCTTCTGTGCTGACATTCTATCCTGTGCTGTGATGTCTAAGAGTTTATTGGCACTGTGTATCCATAGGTGTTCCCTCCTGAAACTGAACCATTAGCAGGTCCATGACACATCTTTCATTGTGCAAGTATACAGCCATTACAACATCATACAACATAAAGTACACAAAATTATGTGGCTTACTCATTACAAATATCAGCATACAGTATTTGTCAGTGACCAGTACAAGTGGCATGGTAAAGCAACACTGCATTACATGATTACATATTAATTTATATAGTCACCCTGTACATCAGACACATAGCTTCATTTTTCTGCATTGATGATGAGGATGACAGGGAGGTGGCACAGGTATCATCACTTGCACAGGGTGTTGTGTTGGGGTGCAGAAGGCCTAGGCTGACCCAATAGGTTGAAAGCATGTATGTGAGTCAGGAAGGAAAGCAGGCAATGTGAACCATGGGAATGTGCCATGTGTGTGTCTGTAGTTGACCTGAATTTGACAGTGATGTGTGAGGCAAGCTCAGTGCAGCCCTACATGTGTGTATGTTGGACAGATTTGCACAGTGCATGGTAGAGCTGATAGTTCACTGTTTACACCCCAGAACATGGGAACTGGATTTGCCAGGAGTTGCACTGGCACCTCCATGGCCAAGGTCAGAATCAGTACTAGTACCTGATGGTGCCTGCTGTCTGCTGGGACCCTGTTCTCCATGCCAATATGAGAGTGTGTTTGTGCACGGCCAGGTGGACTCTCAGCAGATGTAGTTGCTGACCTACATCTATGAGTCTGACAATCAACTCCAACCAGATGTTCCATCTCAGATAATGTGCATTCCAAGACAGATATTGTGAGATCGGTCTCGGACCATTTTCTTTCCACTGCATCAATGAACCGATCCAGGTTATCACCAATGCAGTGGAGGCAGTCACAAATGTTAGACTGTGCTGCAGCCATAACCCTGAGCATTTATCTGGAGTACCTTTTGGAATATGTCTGTGTCTCCATGATGGCCCAAAACATATGCCGAGTGACCCATGATGAGACACCTACAAGAGGTGGTGGAAGGACAGCAGGCATTCTACGAGCACCCCTATCAATCCGCCTATGTGGAACCTCACCAGCTCTCTGGCTATGGCCAGTGTCTACACTCACTGGAGCCATAGTTGCCACACTTTCCTGTTCAATGTCCCCACCCTCTGATTGTCCTATATCTGTGGCCTCCGGGGGCTGGGTATGTGTAGGCATACTGACTGTGTGTGGTGATAATGAGGGCAAAAGAGGGATGTAAACCTCTGGGACAGATTCAGCCCCTGAACCCCCACCTGTGCCTTACTTTGTCCACCATCTTCATCAGAGTCTGAAGAGACACTGACTTCAGGTAGTGTAGGGGACAGAGACCACCCCCCGTAACCTGTGTTAAGAAAGGGAAAAGCAGTACATTAATACCTGCACTATTATGCTCTGCAGTATTATGCTTCAATATATGTAAAGCTGTATACACTGTTTTCACTATTACAGACCTATTTAACCCAAAACCTTATATAGTAGGACATGAGGACATTACTTTTCCCACAAACATCTGTAGTTGCTTGTTAATAAAAGCTCTTTACACAGCAGTCTCATCAGCAACAATGAGGCACCCTGTTGACATTTGTGAAGACTCTGCACAGTTTACACATATGGCAATCTGCAATGTTCTGACAATACTGTCACATCTATCAGTGTGGTCACACCTACAAGGCATAGGTATGACTATAAAGTGTACAGTCAGAAAATATCTGTGCAATTGGCAATCATGTTGACAGTACAGCAATCCATCCAACAGGCCTGGGATGGCATTTTAGGCAATACATTGCAGTACATGTACATTAGTAACCAAACAGTGTTGTGCTTACCAGGAGCAAGATCAAAGCCTTGTCCAATTCCTGAGGGACCTTTGAAAAGTTGAGGGAGTGGTAATGTAAACACCACTGCATGTTACACTATAACAGGGTAATACATCCATATATCTCACATTTACAGTAGTTACTTTGTTAATTGTTATGTTGGTCAAACTGCAGTTAAATTCCTCCCCCAAAGAACAAACACCTGACACCCACATAATAATATTTACACCCTGATACACTGAATGCTACAGTATTCCAGTGCTGACCAAACTAAGCCTACCTGGATGGTCTTCTAGCGTGGAAACTGTGGCACCCACATCCACAAAAATGCTGTGATGGATGTCTGGGAGCTGTTGTGTGTTCCTAGGTTCACCAGGAATTCCTCAGTGGCTGAGAATGGTTGTTCTGCTGCAGGAACTCCACCAATAACACCACAATCCATGGTCACATCTGCTGCTCTTCTGCATGCAGCATTAATCATATCTGTGGCACGGTGTTGAATCTGCTTATGTGTCCTGCTCTGGTGACCTATGGCATTAACATCATGGACAAGGTTAACCCACAATGCTGCCCGCTGTTCCCTGTTTTGCCTCCCCTGGACAGTAGGAGTTCATGGTGTTGATGGAGGCCTTCCAGGATTATATCATTCTCTGCATCCATAAAAGGGACACAGTGTCTGTCTGGGAACACGTCTGGATCACATATGTGGAAGTACACTATGTACAGATACAGCAAGAACAGAATGGCTAGCAGTATCCACTGCTTAATCATACATGTCATATTCCACAGTGTGAAAACATACTAACTGTGTAGATACAACTAAGATACTAGTAATATTCAGCTATTCCCATGTGTGCCATGACAAATACTACTGTATGATCACACAGCCAATATAGTAGTCCATTATAATGTGCCCCCTAGGGGCAACCCCCCCCCCCCGATAATATGTCAAAACAGTGCCAAACAAGTAGCAGTCTGGTATTACAACCACTCTAAAGGGGCATTCCCACGAGACCAGTATGCCACATTTTCACAAAACATTCCACCCTTGATGTACTGTACGTCCTCTGTAGGTTTAACAAATCTGGAGATCAATGAAGTCATCATTACAGTTCTAAGAAAGGCTTAATGCTGTAATCCCCATTCCCCCTAAGTATATTCACACATATGCATCATTTTGTAAACAAAAAGGTTACATACTCTTCTGTTGATATGTGCAGATATATAAAGTTTTTGGCAATGCATTTACTGTTTGAAGAAAGTCTCCTACAGACTGGTTCCCCTAGCCAGCTGTTTGCTTTTTTAATATGGTTCTCATTACCAGATTATTGGCTGTTAACCAATGTGTGGTTCTGAAATGCTAATTGCAGCCAACACAGCTGATTTGTAGTATAATCAGCCAATGACATGCAACCATTGAACAAGATATAAGAACTTCATGTAGATTAGAAGCACTTTCTGATATGTTTTGCTGGACATTCCTGTGATCAAGATATGAAATCATTGCAGAGGGTATGTCTGTCGCAGCTACTTTTACATACAGATGTGTATGCTACAGGCTTCAGCTCATGCTGTAGGCAATAGGCATAGGCAGAGAGTGTGAACATTTTGAAAGACAACAAGCTGTAAGAGTAACTGTGGCAGCTGTGGCAGCCTTGTTGTACAGACAGGGCCAGAGTCAAGGTAACCATTCCACTGCAAATTAAGGCATGTGCTTAAGGTAAGTATGTTAGGCAACAGTATCACTAACAGAGTACTAGTCAACACATTTGTTGTGTCCTTGAGCAACACAGGGGGTAAATGTCCTATTATGTCAACAATTGAGGCAACTGTCCAGCCATGTGACACATTATGGTAGTCATTTGGAACATGTGTGCTGGCAGTCCTTGTTACTAACAGGACCTCCATATGTGTATGTTAGTTGTGCAGCTGTGCTAATCTATGATACCATTATGAAATTATTGTGTAGTGCACTCTGATATTAGTGGGTCTTATTTGCATTAGCTAAGTTAAAATCCTCTGTGAATGCATATTAATGCATGACCTGACAATTTATGCACTTAATGTATTGCTATAGGGATATGTCAAATGTGTTCCTATCTGCAGGCCTGTGACTTAAATCAGTGAAAAGCATTTGAAATGCATTGTGTGGATAAAGAGTGTATGACTCAGTCATTCATTGATGTCTTCACAATAATGTAATTTAAATGCTACACCCCACTAGATTTGAACCAATGACTATGTGTGGCAAAACTTACTGTTTGCAAGCATTTAACAGAGGGCCCTACTAAGTCACTGTTACAGCATTTGTGATAGATAGGTAGGGATGTGCAGGAAGGGTGTAAGAAAGAACCATCAATATCAATTTCTTGTACAGCAACAACTGTACACTTTGACAGACTCTTTAGATGAATTTGGACTGTCACCCTCCCTCAGATAGACGGGTGAAGACAACATAACTGCAATGTCAATCCAATTGGATACAATTATGTGATGTATGAAATGGAGAGCTATGTATGGGATTATATTTTTTGGGACAGCTGCCCATTTTTTTTAAGGTGAGAGTGGAATGTTAGGGAAGGGACATAGGTACGTGTGGGGGAGGTAAGTTGAAAAGGTGAGGAAGCTTTTGCAGACAGAAAAGACAGAAAAGACAGCAGACAGGGGTGGTGTGTGACACAAGAGGGGGGTGAACACCTTGGATGGGAAGGGCGCTGTGGAATCCTAGTCTCTGGTCCCTCTACAAGGTAGCAGCATGACTCAAGTCCCCACCCATGGGACTGCTGGCACTCTCCTTCACTGCCCCTGGGGCAGTAGTGGTGGAGGCTGGGCTCCTGGTCAAGACTACCCCACCAGGGTGGCCAGCATGCCCTCCATCTGGTGCATGCAGCATCCAAAACCATGGAACACAATCCTGTGCACCAATCCCAGCAGTTCATTGTAGGTGACAAGACCCCCTCCCCAACCACTCCCCGAGGGTGGATAAGTCCCATTCTGTGGGGCAGAACTACCCGATGCCGCAGTTGGTGCAGAGGCAGCAGAGGGGGCACCACAAGGCTGGGACCCAGATCTGCTGGGCCCCGGTGCCATGGCTGGAGGAGCCAAGGTAGGTGGATCACTTGGAACCGGCCTACCTTTTTGCACTGCAGTAAATAAGTTAAAAGACAATATGTTAGGGTTAGTAATAACCAAACCAATGTTAGTATTAACATAATGGAACATAATATTGATTAATCCAAATACCTATTAAGGTATATTATGTGGAACACAACATTAAATAACATAACAGCAAGTATGTTAACAGCAAACCTGAATGAAATCACCCATAACGCTAACAAAACAATTAATTTAACAGAATATATTAATATTGAATCATAATAATAATAAATAACATTAATAAATTAAAGAAGATACAGGGTGGGGAGAGAGAGAAGATCATACCATTAGTGAATCTGCAGATGATATTAATACACAGATTGCTAATATATACTTCTACAGGTGTGCAGTGCCAGTTGTGACTACAGTAACTCAAATTCTTCTGTTGATGATGTAGCACATACATACCTCTCAAGCTGTTAGCATGGGACAGTATGGGCCAAGCACTACTAAATGCAGGTACACAACTACATGGAACATGTTTCACATAATGTGCACGTACATAACTACCAAGATGTTCTGTAAATGGATTTGCAAATGCATTACATTCCACATAATCATTTATCTGCTAATCATGGACCAGACTGATTGGCAGTTGTCATTACATTACAAAATACTGTGACACTTGAGTGGTATGTCTGTGTACATTAAATAGACTGGGCAGCCATCATGTCTTAGTTGGCAGGCATGGGAGTAGAACCCAAAAGCTGTAACTGCAGTGGACATGTGCACATTACATAACAATTGATTGCAGTGACATTAGAACAGACATGCAATGAATACAGCCCTACTGCACTTATGTTAACACTTCTTTATGAAACCACAGTCCTGCTTTACACTTTATTGTTATTGCTTCTTAGAATCTGTGAAGTATACACATGATTCCTGCCCAAAACGTGAGCTACTTTACCCATAAACCTTGTTCCTGAAGTGGGAGGAATAGCGAGCATTATGTGACTGAAAGTGAGCTGCAGACAACCCTGAACCATAGTGAGGATTGTGCAATACATTTATCAGGCAAATACCTTTGCATCCTTTATTTATTTCAGTTTTAAAGTTCACTGCAGCAACATTAGAACAGACATGCAATGAATACAGCAGTACTACACTTATTCCAACATACTAGTTATCAGACCACAATCCTGCTTTACACCTTATTGCTTATTGTTATTGGTATTGCTTATTTTTTATTGCACTACAGTTATCAGAAAATATACATACTTACCACACTCACGGTGCATCCTGGCCAGGAACCCTGCATGAGGCTGCAGCTGTTAAAAGAGAAGCACACCATTATGCATACCAGCTTTGCACAGATACAGCTTGTATTTTTTAGTAAAGAAGTGACAAACATACTTACATATCTGTGGGGCATGCCCAGACCTAGACTCTTGGATCCAGGTGTCCAAGGTTCCCCACTTCCTTCGCTTCAGGGTGTCATAGTGGTGATGACATTTCTCATCAGTGTGGAGGATAACAGTATCACTGGCAAGATCCAAGGCCAACCAATCCCAGGTTTCACTTTTATATTCTGAGCCCTGGTAATCACCCTACAACAGTCGGGGTTTGTAGTTGTGGACCAGGAGTCCAACAAGCACTCTGGACTCCTGCGCACCACACCTCTGCATCTGAATGTGTGCTCCCTCACCAACACCACCAGGAATATAGACAGGTTAATAAGACTACAATGAATGCTGCAGAATTCTTGACTATTGCCCTTAATATATGCTGTTTTCCTGCCCTTACATGCCATACTGCAACATTCAAAAAAGCACAGTGTTGCTTAGCATTGCACAAACACACTTAGCGGAGCTGAGCATCACATAAACTCACACAGCCGTGTTTTAGTGAAGCTTAGCAATGCGCAAACAGGAGTAACTGTTAACCATGTTTAAGCAGTGCTTAGCACTCTGCAGCTTTTTCTAATGTAACAAGTTTGTTTTTACAAGTTTGTTTTTACATTAAACTGCCCTTTTAGGTCACCTCACACATTTCCACAGCAATAAATGTAAAAAGGTATGACTGCTGGGAAATCAAACCTGGGACCTATAGCACTCTAGGTTATGACTCTACCTATTCAGCTACATGGACTGTAAGAAAACCAGTATACCTTCACATATACTGCTGAGTTACCTGTTTGTGTTGCTAAGCATCTTGCCTCACCTCGCAAACCGCCATTCATAATATAAAATAAAAACATGTAGACTAAAACACATAATTAATTACATCCGGTTTCTATTTATAGATATCTGGCAGATGTCACCTGTGCATGTATAAGTGCAGCTTGGCATTGCTGTGCTTTGCACCGCACCACTCAAACGGGCATTACAAGAAAGCAAAATGTTTAATTACAACCGGTTTCTATTTTTAGATGTCTGGCAGGTGTCAGCTGTGTATGTGTAAGCGCAGCTGGACACTGCTGTACTCCATGCCGCGCTGCACAAATGGGCATTAAAAAAATAAAAAATAAATACAAAAATAAAACAAAACATATTAAAATTCACACATATTTCTACATTAGCATGGTACATTACAAGGATTCCTTTTCTGCATGTAACACCTGTCCAAGAATTCCCTGGACAATCCACAATCATGGGACAATACACTATTGTCTACACGGATTCAATATCCATGTTACTGTGATCTCCCTTGGCAGCTCACCATGATTAATATGCATGGTGTGCTGCCCAGGGGGAATCATGGATGTATACACTGGTACATTCCATGTCAGCTCTACACTGAGCCTCCACAGATTTTATGGAATCCTGGGAGAAGTTTTTTTTTTTAATGGCTAAGCATAAGGTGTGAGTTACAAAGTCATGTTTCAGTGGCTGTTAAAGCTTCCTGAGTAATCATTTGGAGTTGTGCCATGTAGTCAGATGTGCAAATGTGTGTGGAGTCATCTGTATACTGTAATAGGGAGGTCTGTTGTATACATGTGTGGAGGGTGTTGGGGAACATGTTAAAGTAGATGGGACAAAACATAGGGCCTTGTGGTATACTGGTGGTGACTGGGAGTTATGTAGAGAAGGTAGAGTGCCATTTTACTGACTGATACTTATTGGACAGTTAGCTTTGGAACCATAGAAGTGTGGGCTGAGAGAGACCTAATGAGGACATTTGAAGCAGAAGTTTGCTGTGACAAACTGTGTTGAATTATTTAGACAAGTCTAGAAATAAGGAGACTAATTTTCCTTTATCTGTAGCTTTATTGACAGTATCTATATACATCAGAAATGCAGTGTTAGTACTATGGAAAGGATGGAATCCATGTTGTGTACGGGATAGGAGTTCTTCCTGCAGGACATTGTTTAGTAATTGTTTTTGAATGCATTTTTCAAGGATTTTGGAGGGGGGGATAATATTGTTATCGGTCTAAAGTTAGTAATGTCTGTTGAATTTCCTCCTTTGTGCAGAGGGATAAGATGTGATGTTTTCCAAAAAGAGGGAATATGGGGTTCCTGGACTGACCTATTTATAAGGATCGAGACAGGATAGGCAAAGCTATTGTCTTTTCTTTTAAGGTACTCACTTGGAAGGTCATCAGCTGAAGTGGAGCATAGCTTGAGTTTGTTTAAGAGTAATTTTATTTAGGATGTGGGCACAAGTTTGAAGTTAAAAGTGGATGAACAAAAAGAGAAATCTGTGGTATCCCTTGAAGTCTCAGAAAAATCTGGTGTACAACCTATACTGGGTCCAAAACAAACCAAGAAGAAACTTCACAGTGTGGAGAATGTGATGTTTACTTGCTGAATGATGTCATACGCTTAGTTCATGTAATAAAAATCAAACTGTAAAATATAACCATAAAATATGTGCTACAAAAATATTCAAATAGAAAATAGTAAGTCCACAGCTGAGTTAAAATGTAATATCATTTACTGAAACACACAGACAAGTGATCCTAGTTGAGCGTAATGAAACACATCAAAAACATTCCCTATTTATACATAATCGAGTTGTTTGGAGCAAGGGAGTAGTTACAGAGGGTGTCTCTGTTAAGACCAATAAAAGCATTAAAATCATTCCTTTAGCCAAGTCCCCCTTCCCCTTTACACCATAACGTAAATAAAGACTGTGCCACCTAAAACTGAAACTGGAAAACTAGAGACAAATTTCAATCTAAGACCAGTTTATTAACGCTTTGTATAGACTAACCAAATAATCCAACACTTCATTAATTAAGAAACTAAGTAACTAAAACAAAATGAATGAATGACTAACAAAAACATCTACTACTGGACATCCACCAGAATAAATATTAATAAATATACAACTTTTAACAAAGATCACTTTCATATCAGATAAATACTTCATCAGGTCTGTGTGTCAAAAACAAATCATAATATGAATGAACATGTGTATAGATATATAACTGAAAACATAAGTAGGATGAAAAAACATAAAAATAATTGCTTAGCTGGAAATACAGTGATAAATGTTAAAAATAAAGCACTAAGGCCACAGGGATCTGTTAAAGTGTGGCATCTAACTAAAAATACTTAGTTCGAGTGTGTAAGAGTGCATTCAAGAGTAATTGCTACTTTTAAAACAGAAAAAGAAAAAGACTAGGCCCATGCACATTGTGTGCAATATCAGACTTTCACTGCCTAAAAGAAAAAAAGTGTAACAAAAGTGTTCAGTTTAAAATCTAAAGTAGCATTTAATGTGGAGACGTGAAAATGATTAATATATACATGACACACCTAAAGTATGTCCTTTATAACATTGTAAGTTACTAAAAGAAGTAAACAGTGCTTGATATTTGTTTTTAAAACGTGATATAAGCAAGTTATGTCAGCATTAATCATCCAATATCAGTCTTTTAAACAGTGGGGCAGTTTTCTGACATCTAGTATGTTTTTTATGGAGTAGTAATAATTAAGCCCTTGTTTCCTAAAGGAGTTCAGTTTCAGCTGCCACAGTAGTTCACATTTTTCAAAAAGATTAGGGATGTCTCCTTCCAGTTCCAAAAGGTCCACGTGGTCAATAATTTGAAATTTAAAGCCAGTGTGTCTTTTGTGTAGCTGCAGGTGCTGAGCCACTGAGTTATTTATGCACTTAGCTCTAATTTCAGAATGATGGGCAGAAATCCTTCTTTTAAGTCTATTGAGTGTTTTCCCCACATAAAATGCTTCACAGTCATTGCAGCTAGCCCTGTAAATCACCTGCATTGAGTTACAGTCACCTCCTGTATTGGTTTTAATCAGTTTCTTTAAATAAGGGCAGAAAAACATGTCTCCCTCCAGTATGTGGCTCCACACTTATTGGTGCATGCATCCTGTGGTCTGGGACTAGCTTCTACCCAACTCCTAATGTTTCTGGCTTTCCTATACACAAAGGAAGGATATATTCCAAGGATGTCTATTAAATATGAGCTTACAGTAATTATGGCCCAATTCTCTCTAATACCATTAACGATGCTGTAATAGTCAACAGTAAAAATCAAGCTACAACTGTCTTAGATTTCTTGTCCATAGATTTCTTCAACACCCTCCTATAATACCTGTTAAGTGCTGGTGCATTTGTACTTTTTAGTTCAATTATAGATCCCAAAATGCTTTTTAACATATTGCTTTTGTATCCCCTCACCAAAAAATCATTTTCAAGTTCTTTAAGTTCTTAAGGAAGGGTTCCATTTTTGTGATGATCCTAGCCAACCTGTAGCCCTGGGACTTAATAACGTTATATTTCATCCTGGTGGAATAGAAACTCTTATTATGTAGCAGGATGTTTACTCTGGTAGGTTTTCTGTAAGGATCTGTGTCCATTTTACCTTGGTCCAAGTCTTTAATAATCTGCATATCTAAGAAGACTGCTGAGATGAGGCTGTGGGAAGAGGTGAAAGACAGGAAGCTGGTTGTTAGATTCAGACAGCTGATAAAGTCTTCTAATTTAGCACTGTCTCCTTTCCACACAATAAATATGTTGTCAATAAAGTGCAGATGCACTGTGATATGTTGCATGTATTCTCTGTTATTATAAACATAATCCTCCTCCTCCCACTTACCAAGGGCTATGTTGGCTAGGCTAGGGGGCATAGCTGCCCCATAACTATACCAGTCTTTTGGCTATAGCAATTTTCACTAAACATAAAGAAATTGCAGCTAAGCTCCATATCTAAAAGTTTACCTGGTCTTTCCTGTTGTGCTGGTGAGCCATTATTGTTTTTCCTGTAAGAATCAATCACTGTTTCAATACAATAATTATGTGGAAGTACAGTATATAATGATTTGACATTGTTGTTACTGATACCAGCAGCTATAACCAGATGATAGAAGAAATGCTGAGTGACACAAACTATTATGAGTCTTTAACTTTAGAAATGAGTAAGGCATCGTACAACTGATGCACAGTCTTGACTGCACGTTATGATGATGGTTTGACAACAGATAACTTGTTTGATACCTACAGACACCTTCCCCCACTTGCCTAAATTCTTTGGAATCCGTAAGCCACATTAAAATAGAGAAAACACTCCTTACAAGGCAATGGTTGCAAGTGGTGGGTCCCTGACCAAAGTTACTGCCATCTACGTGGATTTTTTGTTACAACCTCTGGCTGAGAAGACATCTCACACATAAAAGACTCTAATGATTTTTTTAAGGAAAACAAAAAGTGTTACACTTGATGATTACAGTATTTTATTAATCGATGTTGAATCATTATATACTGTATTTTTTAATTCAGCTGTGCACTATCTACTATTTTCTATTTGATTATTTTGTAACACATATTTTACGGTTATATTTTATAGTTTGATTTTTATTATGTGAGCTAAGTGTATAACATAATTCAGGAAGTGAACATCACACCCTCCACACTGCAAAGTTTCTTCTTTTTTTTTTTTTTTTTTTTTTTTTTTAAAGTGGATGTACCATGCATACATACATACTTGTACTGTAGGAACAAGTGCAGGGTAATCTCCAGCAATAAAATAACATGGTGGAACCATAATAAAAACAAGCTTTTTAACAAAAGAAAAAGAATTTTGACTAAAAGTAAGAAGAGTAATTCCTAGAATGTTAGAGCCCTTGTCACTGAAATAAATAAACAAGTCAGGCACTTAATATAATCCACCAAAGCCAAGTATGAAGCTAAAATAGCTACCCAAGCCAAAGACTATTTTATTTATTTTTATTAATTTATTTTACATTTGTTTACCAGGAGAGTCCAACTGGGCAAGTTACCCATTTTCAGTGGAGGCCCGGGAAAAAAAGCTCCATACAGTACAAGATTAGCAATACAGAGACATACACATACAAATGTATTAAAAATATATCATGCAAAATATGCATAGGATAGAGAAAAGCATCACACAGTCCAAGATTAGCAATACTGTAATGGACACATACAAATACACTTAAAAATATACATGCAAAATATACATAAGAAATTATCCATAGAAATTTGATAAAAAAGTAATCAGAAGGAAAAAACCCTTATCTCTCAAGGAATAATTGTAAGATCAAGTGAAACACTTGACAAATAGACAAAACAGTATCTGTGTGTATATAGACAGAATGTGTGCAACAGCCTTCATGAGGTATCTGGGGTAAAGTAAGATATTTGCTCTTTTGGGAGGTTATCCTGGGTCTGAGCAGGTACACTTCCATGAGCTGGTTAAATAGAAATGAAGAAGGTATTTAAAGTTATGTTTATTATCTAGGATCCAGATTTCTAGCAGTAGGGTATTCTATATTTTTGCAATGGCATTAGAGTACAGGGAGTCACCTGAACAATTCCTGCTTTTCAATATTTCAACTAGTGCTTTGTTGGTGGATCTTAGAAGATGATTGTTACTGTAGTAATTTAGTAGGCCTTGTAGAGCTGGAGTTTTTTCAGGGTGGTATAGGATCTTATGAACAATTGTAAGCTGGTTATATGTCAATATGTTTGGCAGTTCTAGCTAGGATAGTTGTTTGAGGGATAGACAATGGTGGGTCCTGAAAGCTGAGTCAGTAGTAAACTTTGCAATTTTGTTATAACTGTTGGTTAATTTATTTAAGTCTCCTTTGTTTAGGTTAGTTAGTACAGGGGAAGCATAGAGAAGTGTGGATAGTAGGTGGGTTTTTGCAACGGTGGTGTTACTGTTATTAGTGAGGTAGTTTCTGCATCTGTAGAGGGTACTGAGTTTTTATGGACTTTTGTTATTGTTTGTGCTATATGTTTGTTGAATTTCATGTTGTTATCTATAATAACTCCTTAGTGTTTTGTATGTGGGACTGGTTTTATGGGGGTATTGTTAGAAGAGATTATTTTAAATGAGGAAATGAGGTCTGTGGCTTTTGTGGGATGAAATAGCATTAGCTGTATTTTTTAGGGTTAATTATTAGTTGTGAGTTGGATAACCATGTTTCTATGGCAGTAAATGATTCTTGGGTAATTTTCTGCAGTAGTTGAAGAGAGGGGACAGAGCAGATTAACATGGAATTGTCAGCATAGTGGACCATACTGGCATGGAGGGTGGTTTTGTGAAGGTCATTGGTAAATATGGTGAAGAGGGGAGGTCCAAAGATGGATCCCTCTGGGACACCTAGGCTTAGCTGGAGGAGAGGATATAGAGACTTTTGCCATTTTACAGCTTCTTGACAGATAGATAGATAGTTTTTGAACCATAATAGTGTGGAGTTAGTTAGGTTAAGTTTTGAAAGGACAGTTAGGAGTTCAGAATGGGAGACGTTGTTGAATGCCTTGGAGAGATTGAGAAAGATAGTGGAGACCAGGTTACCGTTGTTCCGTTGTTGGTTTATGGTGTTGGAAAAGCTAATAAGGGCTGCGGTGGTGCTATGATTGGGTGTAAAACCATGTTGTGTGTTGGCCATGAGATTATTAGTTAGGAGATAGTTTAGGATTTGGGAACGTATGCATTTCTCTAGAATTTTTGACAGGGGAGATAGTATGGTGATTGGTCGGTAATTAGATAGTTTGGTTGAGTTCCCACCTTTATGAAGCAGTGTTATGTGTGAAATTTTCAAGAGGGTTGGGATGCATTGTTCAGAGATTGACCTATTTATTAATTGGGAGACAGGGTAAGAGATGGCCTTGGCTGTGATTCTGAGGTATTCCACTGGGAGTTTACTGGCTGCTAGGGTTGTGGGTTTAAGTTTTATCAAGTAGTTATAAATTGTTTTGGTTAGTACTGGTTGTAGAGAGAACATTGGGATTAGGATATGTTGTAGGGAACAGGTACTTGTGAGGTTTAGAATGGATTTGGCAGAGTATTGGTTAAACTGAATGGCAGTATCATCTGTGATGGTATCAATATTTGGGGGTGGAGTACTAGTTTTCCCTGGTTGTAGGATTTTATTGATGGCTGCCCAGAATTTTAGAGGGTTACATTTGTGTTTTGCTTGGATGACTGAGTAGTGATTTTTTTTTGCCCATTCTTATTTGTCTTTTGGCCTTGTTTCTTAGTTTGAGGTATATTTGTCTGTTTGCATTACATTTGTTGTGAAGCCATGCTTCCCATGCCTTATCTCTATGTTTTAGGAAAATTCAAGTGCTTTTGGTGAGCCAGGGGTCATAGTTGGGCTTTATTTTTACTATTCTGGTAGTGGCAAGGTGATTTAGTATGCTCCGAAAAGTAGAGTTAAAATAATTACTGCATTGTTTAGGGGGAGATCTGAGAGAGGTATTTAATTACAGCGAGTTAGTGCAGTTATGAGGTCTTGGGTTTAAAATTCTTTGTATAACAAATTTGTTGAAGGGAAGTTGTTTTTATTGGTTTAACTTGTCTAAGAATGAATGTAGGGAGGTGGTTGCAAAGGGTGTCAGGGAGGGAACCGTAGTAGTGTGATGAGTTAGGACAGTTTGTAAGGATACAATCTAGTGTAGTCTCTTTCCTGGTTGAGTTATCTGTTCTGGTGAAAGTATGGATTAATTTAGAAAAGCCATGGAGGTTTATATGGTTATTGGAGAGGGGGTAGTTGCAGGTAGACCAGTCTGTATTAAAGTCACCTAGTATAACTGTTTCTTGGGGGAAGGTATGAGATGCCCAGTGGAGGATGGATTCTACTGTATTAGTATTATTTCTGTGGAGAATATATGCACTGATAATGTTTAGCTGTTTTTTTTTTTACTTGATTTTTAATTTGGCAAATAGAGTCTCCATATTATTGACGGTAGGAACGTGAATGTCTATAATGTTTATAGTAATGTTGTTTTGAAAAGCAAAGTGATGCTCACACCTCTTTTATGTGTTCTGTCTTTTATGGGTATATTGCAGCCTGGAGAAAGTAATTCATTATCCTTATTATATGGCTTTAGCCAGGTCTCAGTAAGAACTAGTTGGATGTTGAGCTGGGATTTGGGTGTATATCACCACCTAGTATTAGTTTAGTTGCTGTGTGCATGATAGCCAATAGGTACTATCATAAGACATTTTTTAGTTAGGTTCATAATCTCAAAAGCACAATGTAGCAATTTGCCAAGCTGATTGTGAACAATGTTACCTACACTGAGACTAAAAATATAGCTAACCTACTGTCCGATAAATTTATCTCCCCTCCATCTGTTCCTCAAGATATACCTGGAACTTGTTCACCTTAAGCTATCACATAAGACCAAGTCCTAAAAGTGCTATCAAAAGCTAAAAATACTGCATCTATGGGTTCTGATAATATCCCATTATGCATCTGAAATAGCATGATGCATAATTTAACCACACCTCTAATAACACTGCTCAGTCTCAGCCTCCATACAAGTTTTGTATGAGAATGGAGAAGAGCTACAGTCATTCCCCTGCATAAGGGAGTACCTTCCACAGACCCAGGCAATTACAGACCCATAAGGCCAATCAGCCTCATATGCAAAGCTATGGAAAGACTTATTATGGAATTAATCAGTCAAGACATAGGGAACCCCCAAATATTAGACTTGTCTCAGTTTGAATTCATCAAGGGCAGGTCATGCTTACTCATCCTGGTAGATGTGTTTGAAAAGGTCACCAAAGCAATGGATGAAGGCAAAATGGTGCACACGACATACCTCAACCTGATCAAAGCTTTTGACACAATTCACCACTCAGGCATAGTAGAAAAGCTAAATAAACTAGGAATAAACCTGAACATCACTCTCTGGATCACCAACTGGCTCACAGATAGTATGCAGATAATAAAAACAGGGGAAGTTACCTCCACAAAGAGAACAGTCACCAGTGAAGTCCCCCATGGTCTGTGTTGGGACCTCACCTGTTTGGAATCTACATTTCTAAAGGAAAAAAACAATACCAATAGGTTCTGGCTGACTAGGTTTGCAGATGACTGCACTCTAGGAGCAGTCATTAATGCCCTAAATGACTTAGCCATCCTTCAGCAAGGTTTGTCTCAAATAAAGAACTGGTGCCAAAATCATGGACTCAAACAAAACACCAAAAAAGGTATTACTGCATGATTTGGGAAGTCATCTACCCCAGGGAATTATCACACTGACAATACCCCCTTAAGAGTTGAGCCAGTTGTTTGAGATTTGGGAATTTAAGTGGACAGTGAACTAACATTTCACTAACATCTGTCTATTGTTGTAATAAAGTCTTTCTATATTGCACAGCTTATAAATAAAGGGATTGGGTCTAGCTCTAGGGGTATCATTGATCCACCTTTACTAAGCCTTCATTAGGCCAATAATTGAAGATAATGCCCCCTTTGGCATGTATCTGTCCAGATACATGCACCAACTTGAATGCCCACAGAGATAATTTACTAAAAGGATACAAGACCTAAACAACATGCCATACATGGAATGATTCAAAGCTCTGTCATTATATTCAGTATCTTAAGGCCTGTTGGGTGGTGGCCTGTGTTTGGCATACAAGGCATCCTTCAACCCAATACTGATGGCATACTGCACATCAGCAAGTCAAATGGCATCAGAAACACTTGGTTTAGGGATCTAAACATCTTCTTTAACATCAACAGAACAGTCTGGAGGGACAGGAATATTTCACAGAGTCTACCGCTGCTATGGAACAGACCCCCCCTCCAGCTATGGAAAACAATGTTCATCCCTGTCCATTTTTAAGTGCAACTTAAATCTATGGATGGGAAAAGCAAAATTTACCCCAGGACTACCCCTCTACTACTAATGGACAGACGCATCTCCTAAATGCTTTATTCCACAGATGGGACCCTTCAAATTATCTATGGTATGATCCCAGTTTTTCTCATTAGGGGTTATACACCCCCCATATGATGTCCTCTTGGTAACCCCCCAATGTGGTGTGTGGTAAACTTCCCCCTTTTTTATTTTCTCCAAATTGTTTGGGTTTCTAATACCATGATGGGAATGGATTCCATTCCTAAGTCAAAGTATGATTAAAGTTCATGAAATTAGTATTGTTTCATTCTCTGATGTCAGCCAGCAGTGCTCTTTGCAGCACCCACAATGTGCCCAGTAATGACTCCTTCTGCAATTTGTATGGAGTTACATGTATTGGTAACATATCTAAATATAATTGTAGATTCTTTTTTATAAGACCCATTGCTCCTACTACTATTGGAGCTGTCTGGGTATCTTTCTTCCACATTGCTCTTGTTTCTGCCTGCAAATCTTGATATTTTATGACTTTGTGTCTCTTTGTACACAAGAGACTGTAGCCACTGGGTGTAGCAATTTCAATGATCAATGCTACTGTTGTTTTCTTTTCTTGGACCACTATATCCAGTTTTCTAGCATCTATCTTTTGAACTGTTGGTAATGGGTGATCCCATGTGATATAAACTTCATTATTTTTTATGATGCTTTGTGGCTCATGTTTCCAGTGTTTTTCAGCTACTTCAATATTATAATGTTTGCACAATCCCCAGTGAAACAGTCTTGCCACATTATTATGCCTTTCAGTATTTCAGTATACAGTCCTTCTGCCGTTAGTATATCACAACCAGCAACAAAGTGTGCAACTGTTTCCAATTCTGTTTTACAAACCTACATTTGTCTGTTTCTCTCACATGTTCAATGGACTTTGTAAACCAGTGTGTGCATAGCCCACTGTCTTGGGCTGCCAATATTAACCTTTCATCTCTTGGTTTGAATTTGCCTCTCCTTAACCATTCCTGAGTTTGATCCTGAAAAACATGAGGTTCTTCCAAGAGTTTTCTATACTTGCAACTATACTTATGCATTTTCCACATTCCTTACCTTCTCATCAGATCCTTCACCTTATATTCATTCTTTTGTTTTTTGACACATTCAGTTGCTGCCTGATTTTTATCTACTTCTGGTATGATTTTCATTTCTGCTTGACTCCGGAATGCTTCTGCTAAATTAAGCAGAGAAGTCATCTTAGATTTAGTCTCCTCATGTTTCAAAACTTTCACTACATTTGGGTCTTGTGAGGTCAGCAAATATGTGTGGAGTCCCACAATTGCAGAGTTATACATGTAATCAATTTTAAGGAGGCTCATCCCTCTTTCAGAATGGGGAATATATAATCTTGGTATGCACTGATTTTTATAAATTATTTGGTGAGCATGAAGCATCCTTCTTGTTTTCTTATCTAATCTATCCAACACGTTTTGAGGCCAGTCAGTCACTCTAAAACTGTAAATTAGGACAGGAAGAGAAAATTAGTTTATAGCTTGGCTTTTGTTCCCAGATGTCAACTTTGTTTTCAGAATTAATTTAAATCTTCTAAATTATTCCTTACTAAGTTTTATTCACATTTGTTCATGTTTTATCATTGATCCTTCATCAATTCCTAAATATGTATACACTCCCTCTTGCTCCAGTTCTTTTATATCATATTCTTGTCCCAAACTGATGTTTTCCTAGTGCTGCAGCTTTCCTGATTTAAGGGTTGCTTTTGCACACTTATCAAGACCAAATGAGATTATTATATCATCTGAAAAAGTTTAACAACCTGCAGCTTTGCTTGCAGTTCCTCATCTGATGAGCTATACAGTTTTAAATAATCGACAAAGAGAATATGAGAAGTCTTTATACATTGTTGTTTTTTAAGAAACAAATTGTAGCCATAGCTAAGCTGTTAAGTAAACAGCTTAATGGGTTAATGGCAAGGCAGAATAGCAACGGTGGTGGAGAGTCACCCTGGAATATCCCCCTTTGAATTTTTATCCCTGGGATAATAATCTGCCCTTTACCATGGATTAATTGCAAAGTGGTCTGCCACTGTTTCATGGTCACTTTATAGTCGATCAGTATAGGGTGTATCTTACATATTTTTAAGCACTCTTTTATCCATGAATGTGGGATAATGTCACATGCTTTTTTATAGTCAAGCCATGCCATACTTAAATTCTTCATCTTTTTACATTTCTCCAGTATGACTTTATTTAACAACAAATGATCCTCTGCTCCATATGACTTTCTTTTATTGCCCTTTTTTCTACTGCCATAATTGAGTTTTCTTCTAAATGACTATAAACTCTGTTAGCATAAATTCCCATGTATAGTTTATATGTCGTCAGAAGGCAAGATATCGGTCTATAATTTTTAGGGTAGCTTGTAGGTTTACTCTTAAGTAGGAGCATTGTTTTGCCTGTTGTTAGCCAGGTTGGTGTCTGTTCAGGGTGCACATATAAATAGTTCTTACTCATGGCTAAATCTCCGTGCAAAGATGTTAGTACTTTTAACCCAAAGTTAGGTACTGCATCTGGGCCTGGGGTTTTCCAATTAGAGGCTTTTCTTAACTTTGTTTCAATCTCTCTGGCTGTTACTTCATCCCATTTCATATCCTGCACCTTTAAACTTCTTAGTCTTTCTTTTACTTCTTCTATTCATTTAGCATCTTTTTATGTTCCATAGTATCTTCATAGATACTTCCCTAAAATGTTATGTTCCATAGCATCTTCATAGATACTTCTCTAAAATGTATCTATTTCCTCTTTTTTTGCCAGTCTTTCAATTCCTTTTACCTTGTTTCCCAATTCTCTACAAAACCTTTTTGGGTCATCAATAAATTGCTTATTTTGTACTTTTCCTTTATATTTATCTGTCTATCTTCTAAGTTTTTCTGCCTGTGCTGAGATTTTTACTTTATTATTTGTGATAGTGCATAAAGTAAAATAAAAGTATTTGTGATAGTGCATACAAGCCGTGGTGGTGCAACGGTTAGCGTTGTTGCCTCACAGCAAGAGGTTCTCCCGTTTTATTCTCGGCTGGAGCACCTTCTGTGTGGAGTCTGCATGTCCTCCCCACGGTCGAGTGACGTTAAAGACATGCAGGTAGGTGCGAGCATGAATGGGCGTGCCTTCGTTGAAGGTTGGACATTGGGCTGGCAATTCGGCACCATAAAAATCCACTGCCAATCATGAGCGGACCGGAGTTCCGCTGTGGCGACCTTGGGAAAAACCAAAAGTCTAAAAAAAAAAATTGCGATAGTGCATGATAGATCCTGATCTGTTCTAATACTCTGCATTGCTTTTATCATGTCTATCTTTCTGTGTAATTTTGTTGATCTGTTCTCTCTTCTATACTCTTCTAACAGTGACACTTCTTGTCGTAATTGCTTTATAGATTTCAGTATTCGATACTTCCATGATGGTATTTGATTTCTCCCCTTCCTTTCCCTCGCTACCCTGTATTCTTGTGGTAGAACTTTATCAGTTATTAATTTAGCAGCATAGTAATATTTCCTGTTTACTTCTGCTATATTGCATGAATCTCTATGGAAAGTCTTAATTACTGTGTTCATTTGTTTTATCAGACTTCTGACTTTTTGTGTTTTATTGACCTTCTGCAGTCTATTTCTCTCATTGATCTTAATATATCTATCCATGTCTATTAAATCAAGCAATTCTTCTCTTAGCTAATTTTCTTCCAAACTGAGGGCACATCTGTTGTTTTCCATTTCCTGTGGGCATTCTATAGAATGTTCTATAGCATCTGCCTGTGGCACATTCTCTTCAATTTCATCCCGTGCCATCCATTGCTCTGTTATATGGGAACTCACTGGCCTATCACTCCTCAATATTGACTGCATCAGAGTTTCCATAGTTTCCTGTTCCTTTCCTTGTAGTCTAGCTTCAAGTGAACATTTATACTGGTTTCCTGTGGAAGGCTCCAAAATATCTTGATATGGCACCTGGCCAATTGCTTCCTGTTCCACTGATTTCCCCTTAATTTGGATATTCATTACTCTGTCCTGTTTTGGTGCTGTCTGCATTTGATTTTCTACACTGAATCCTTCACTTCACAGGTACTCCATAACCTCAGTTTCTATTTATTTAACTTCTCCATTACTAATCTCCATTTTCTCTTTGTCTTCTTATTTTTTGTATTGTAAAGTTTCCCATGTCTGGATTCCTTTGTCTGGTTGTATAGATTGGGAGATGATCACTGAAAGAGTCTGACATTGTACCTGAGGCAGTGCATTTGTGAGGGTCTGATACTAGGATCCAGTCTAATAGGAAATGTGGTGTCTTGCTATAATATATGGGGCTATTAATTATGTGTGTGAAACCAAATACGCTCATGCTACATGTAGAGAAGTTAGAGTTTAGGTACAACAAATTGAAATTCACATCACCTAGTAGTATTTATTCTTGTGGTACTGTTATGGATATCTAATGCAGGATGTCATCCAGTATAGCTGTATTGTCACCAGGAGGCAAGTAAAGAACATATAATGCATATTTGCTTATAATTATTTAATTTCAAAAAATAAGAAGAAGCTCTGCTGAATTTAATTTTGCTATTAGTTGGTTGCAGGGGGAAATGTTTTTCCCCAACTTTTCCTCTTTATATGGCCAATTTAGTAAATAGTCCTTAAGCTGCAAGGAATTTTCTTGTGGAGGGGGATCTTAAAACCACTTTCCAGCATAGGGCAGGCAAGTATTTGACTAGTTGAAGTTAATACACAGCAAGGTTCTTCAAGTTAAATTTGTTTACATTGTAAAATGACAACATTTTCAGTGAAAACATTTGGGAGTGGGGCCTGGTGACAGAGGCCCTCCAATATCTAGGTCAGATATAGTGACAACAGGCTATTGTACAATGCCAAAATTCTCAGTGAAAACATTTGAGAGTTGGGCCTTGTGGCACAGCACCTGCAGTATCTGGGTTGGATGTAGTGACTACAGGCTACTGTGCAATGACAAAATTCTCAATGAAAATATTTGGGAGTTGGGTCTTGTGGCAGAGCTCCTACAGTATCGAGGTCAGATGTAGTGATCACAGGCTATTGTACAATTACAAAATTCTCAGTGAAAACATTTGGGAGTTGGACCTCATGGCAGAGCTCCTGCAGTATCTGGGTGGGATGTAGTGACCCTGCAATGACAAAATTCTCAGTGAGAATTTAGGAGTTGGGCCTTATGGCAGAACTCTTGCAGTTTTGGGATCAGATGTAATGAACACTGGCTCTGCACTGTGAAGGAAGAGATGACTGAAGATTTGTCATGACAGTTCACTTGTGATGTTTCTGGTGTTTCTCTGCATTCTCCCTTCCTTGGTAATGTCTACAGTACTGAAAGCTGGTGGTGTTATTGGACAGTAGCCTCACATGTCTTCTTGTCTACAATCCACATGACTTGGGATGTTCCCAGTCTCTGCCTCACTACCTCTATGGTTGGGTCAAGTTGTCATTTAATGTGCTCATCCCCTTAAAGGGGCACATTGGATAATAAGATATTTGGAATGTATAATGATTACATAACAAGTAAAAGAGTAAATTAGAAACCAGTCCTACAATTTCTAAAAATAACTAGGGGATTCAGGTTTACTCTTTCTTTAAAATCTTTCATCTTGCTGTTTTGTCTACCTGTCTTCTCATATTTATAAAATGTGTGAAACAGAAACTACATTCTTCTGGTGGTCCAACTACAAAACACAGACTTCCTAAAAGTCAACATCACGAAAGGAGAAAAAAATGCCTGCAATTGAAAAATGGAAATTTTCCAAAGAGGGAAGCCTCCATGCATCACCCACACCCGGAACTTATTTATATCAACTCCACAGTCACACCAACTTGAATAAGGGAAAAAATCTCCCAAAACAAGTGAATCATTGCTAGTGCACACTTAGAAACCACATTGGCAATGATTTCCTATGGGAAACGGTGTTCAGCCTTATAATATTCATTTTTCTTCTTTGTGCTATTGATGCTTGGGCAGTTTTACATTGATAATGTGTAGGGGAGCCCCTTACAACTTAGGCTTTTAGCTTAGTTATTACAAAAAAATCTAGAATATCAATACACACATAATGACATTTAGCATCTTTTTTATGGTCTTGGTCTTTCTTAATGAAAAGCCTCAGATTTTCTCTAAGAGAGGTGGCAAGGACAGCCACATGCTGCAGGCCTGTTGATATATATTGCATTGCTAGAGTGAGCATTTACCATTACTAAAAATAGATTTAATAAGCATAGTTAACCAGTTCTTTATTATCTGTCAAAAGACTGTTAGGATCACTTAAACTGTGTTGGTGATGTGAAGGAAGTCATCATCAGTAGCATAGATAGGGCAGGGTAAAGGGAGCAACTGCCCTGGGTGCAAAGAGTTGGGGGCATGATCAGTCATCTGATCCATCATCCTGATTCCTGATCGCACTTTAGTGCAATACTGGCTTTTAAAAACCAGTACTGCATTGGCAGTCAAACATCCCCACTCTATTACTCCATGTGTAGTCTAAACTGTAGCAATTGCTTGCTACATTGTAGCAAGCAGCTTACTACTGGTTGACCGAAAAATAGTAATAAGTGAAGAAGGAGGAGCATGACACCTGACTGGCTCCTGCATTTTACTAGCCCCAGGTACCTGACCTCTGACTTCTTTTCTTTTTTTTTTTGTTTTCCAGTTGAAGAGCTGGGGCAGGAAGGAAAGGACATGTCATGCAACTGGCCACCTGGTTGGCAGGGGAAGGCACCTGGATTGGATGCTGTTGAACTGGCATCTGGCAGTTTTGAAGAAGTCCTTTTTGTTTTTGAAAAAGCTGAGGGGATAGGGAACTAGTTTGTGGGACCAGCACAGGGCATATGATCATTATTTACAAATTTTGAAACATTTTTCTTATCCTCATCACAATTTCTCTGATAAATAGTAGTAGTAGTAGTAGTAGTAGTAATAATAATAATAATAATAATACTAGTAATAAAAATTGATGTGAAATAGTTTGACAAAACTTCCTTCAAAGGCTAAGTGGCAGGTGTCCATATCACAAAAGTCAGCAATACACAAGATATTGACTAATACTTCATTTTGAAGTATACTATGAAGGTCAGGTATATTCTTTTCTGAAATGTGCAGCACATTTGTCACACCACATCATAACAAAGCCAGACAATATTGGAGAGACAGTACAGAGCAGCATTCACTTTGACCAGCTGTAAGTATAAATCTGCTCAGAAGACAATCAAGTTAGTATCACTTTTAAACATAGGATGAGCTAACTGGAATGCTATAATGCAGTTGCCTGCTGATATTTGCATATTTCTGACTATAAATCTTTCTTTGCCACATAACACAGGCTATTTCGGTAGCACTGATGATCACTGGTCATTACAGATGTAGAACGAGAGAGGTATTTTGATGCAAATGTCATGAACCGCTACAGCTCTATTCATCACTTTAATGGCTGCTACATGCATGGAATTTGTCTTTATAGTCAGCTCCAAAGGGATGAAAGAGAAAACGTTATTCAAGACTCAGGATTTATTACAGATCATTTTCAGTATATAAAATCTGTATGCATAACTTCATCTAATCTGTATTTTAAACAACAAAATTAAAAACAAAAAATGTTTCTTGACTTTGTAAGAATGTTCACTATTATTTGTTAGAATGTTCACTATTGCTTGTTATTTCAAGGCTTGCTTGAATACAGCAAAAGTAAAATTTATACCCAAGCAGATTATAAACCACTCCATCACCATTAGAGAAAGTACAGATTATATGCATCTAATTATGCTACACCATGCATTTGTACAAAATGCTTCTATGGTCATATTTATTTGTAATTAAGATTTGATCCTCAGTCCCTTATAGAGTGTAAATCTTTCAAAGTCAGAATTTTGTTCAAGGAGTAAAAAAAGAAAAAGTTGCTTTGTACATCTACTATGTGACTTTGCAGCTGGTGCTAGGGCAGGCTGGACATGTCTTTGAAAATATGATACTCTGTCACCACCTCTTTATATATAATATTCTGGTTAGCATTTATTAAATAAGAACTTCAGCAAATGAACACCAGTTTATGTCTGACTGGAATATGCCTTGCCAATATACAGTCATTTTCTAATCATTTCTGATTGAATAGGTTATAAAAATTGCTACAGTGTAAAAGGCATTTATAAGAGAAGGTAAAAAACAAAGTATTATACAAACTTTTTAAATTTTGTTTTGTTTTCAGACAATTACTGAGTGAAGTTTTATTTTGTTAACAATAGTGTTTATTACATAAAAAAATGGTCCGTAACTATAGTTTATAAAAAAAAATCTTAGTTTAAGGTATGATGCATAATATACAAACTATACAGTGGAGCTGGAGACACCCTGGAAGGAAAAAGGATCGCATGTCACTGACTAAACTTGTTCACTCTTGGATGCATGGTGACCCAGATGCATAAACAAAGCATTAGCATTTTTTCAGAGCTTATTTCCATGAATATACAGAGGTGTTCTCTCCATCTGCTCTGAGTATTGCACCTGAATCTTGGATCCAAGGCAACATCCTACCAGCACTTACATGCTGATTAAGCTTCAAAAAATGAAAGAGACATTTCCAGTGGAGCACCTGGAATAATTGCAGTGGTTACAAGCAGCAGCTTTTCAAAGTGTTATTCAAACTGTCAATCAAACTACCAGTAATAGTCCATCCAAACCTGTGTGATAAATAGTAGGGCTATGACCTTTTTGTTTATTCAAGACTCATCTGTGTGCCTTTATCTGTATTTTTTCCTCTTCCCCCTCCCTCTCATTTCTCTCTCTCTCTCTCTCTCTCTCTCTCTCTCTCTCATTCTATGTTGCTCCCTTTAACTAGTAAGTAAGCCAGCCACCCACGCAAAGTCTCAGCTTCTCTTTCATCCCTCACAATCAAAGATAATAAGAGTTTTGCAGGGCATTGAAAGGATGCTTGCATCCACAGAGCACATTAAAATAATTTGCATTTTTTTAGTGTCTGTTTGCCTTACTGTGCATTGTCTCTAAGTAAATAATAAAGCCCTGCCATGCCATTGTATTTTGTAGTTTGACGGATTTGTTTTTGACAGCTCTGCATACACTGACATGAGTCCACATGGTATTCTAATTGGGAAACAGCCACATTAGTTTGCTCAGTAACTTGCTTTGCTACAGTTTTTTTTTCTTTTAATAATCTCTCAGTTAACTACCTAAATATGTTTATGAAATTTTAACCTAATAATATCAACTGGAGTACTTTAGATAGATGTATTTTGATGCTATCAGAACTGGTAGTGGTAATATTGTAATAATTGCTGGCTCATTTACGGATTGTTTAGCTCGTGCCGTGAGCTGGAGGAGAACAGTTAATGAGCACAGCTTCATTCAGTAATTAGTAGAACACTAGTGCTTTACAGATAATTTACACTTTACTAAGGTCTGAGGTGTTCTTGGATTCTAAAAAGTTCTGACAGAGAAACAAGGGCAGGTATTTAAAAAGTGTTTATAACAGCATGATACTGATGAGAAAAAAAAAGAAAAATGCAAAGTGCCTCTAGAAACATCAGCCAAAGTTCATAGCCAGTTTAAACCAGGTGTCCATGTTTCCTAATTATAATACCCACATATACTAGCTGTGTTATCTTCTCACATTTTCTCTTTGAATGTATTCATGGTTGCCACAACTGAAAAGCAGTATTTATGATAAACCTGAATTTGGTCCTGGGTTGATTTTTTTTTTTTTAAACGACTTTTGAAAGTGAAGCATTTTTCATGCCCAGCAACTTGGTCCATGCATTCCTTTACTAAACACAAAGTATACTATCCTGTATGACCCAGCTGTGTAGGCTATATGCTTGATTGTGCTTTAGTACACACTACTTCACAAAGAATCTTTAGTATGCACACACAATAGCACCATTCTCTTTAATCTGCTTATCCACTGAGTGAAATAAAGGGTAAGTTATTGTTTCATACATACCAAACTTAACAAAGTCTACACATTTGTGCATAAAACAGACAACTTCTAACACAGGGCTAAAATGATTACATTCTCCACATAGAAACTTCAATTGTGTCAAGGTAGCCCTAGTTAACACAGAAAAGCCTTGACAACTTTCTGTTTTGTAAGGACCCCATACATCACAGCTGTCCTTCATTTTCGGGGACATCCAGGCTTTTGCTTAAAAATTCTGTTGTGTCCCTCAAAAATAGATGATTTTATGGCAAAACAGTGAAAGTTAAAATAATCATTAAATATGACAAATATAATAGAGCCTTCTTCCAAAAATGTAGAACATTAATATCAGTAAAATATTATTCTAACAACTTTCTAAGTGAATGCCAACATTTCAAAAATCTTTCTGAGTTTCAGCCTTTGTTTCTGATTCTTTTGGCATTGTCCCTGATTTCAGGCATAAGAGGGTGAAAGCTTTGTAAGAAAGTTAAAATAAAATTGCCCACATTTGACTCTCACCTCACAATGTGAGATTGCCATACACAGAAACTAAGGGTCAAGGAACAACATGTCACAGTCCCCCCCCCAAAAAAAAAAAAATTCAGTGAGGAAAGTACAAATATATTGATTAGTTCAAGCTGTCACACAAAATGTCAATATGTTAGTGATCACATGAGGCATGGACGGGTGGCAACAGATGATTTGATTGCCATTATAACCACATCAATGCTTCTTTGCAAAACATCAGTAAATTTGCAAGCACAAACACACACGCACACACATGCACACACAAACATACACACACACACACACACACACACACACGCACACACACACATGCACACACACGCACTATTACTTACTGCATTTTTCCACTTATGTTTTCCATTACTGTACGTCTACATTCTACATTGATATCTTGCAACGATATTTACCTGTGGGATCCCCATTACTAGCTGTATGAGAGGTTCCCCTGTCCACATCATAAATATGCCATAGAAAGAGAAATAAGGAAAACTAGAATCTAGAAGCAGAGCTAATAATCTGAGATATTTATTTAACAGTGAAATGTAGACTGCTTCTGTGGACTTATGTGACATTGTTAATATGACAAGTAAGAGATATTCTTTTCAATTGATATGATTACTTTCCCATATTCTGTAAGTGCAAGTAAAACAAAACAGATGAAACACCCTATATACCTTCCATATATAGCTACCGCTTTCCCTCTTCATTGCAGATGCAATG
Organism: Protopterus annectens; assembly: GCF_019279795.1. Classification (NCBI taxonomy): domain Eukaryota; kingdom Metazoa; phylum Chordata; order Ceratodontiformes; family Protopteridae; genus Protopterus; species Protopterus annectens. Next base: position 887,635,648 of record NC_056730.1, on the reverse strand, counting down.
TTTCCATGTATCTCTGGACAATGCTTTACAGTATATTAAGTAAACATAATGTCTGAATTATTATTTACTGTGAATACAAACAGACATAGTATGATTTCCCACTTCAGTTTTCTAAAGATGAAGGAATAAGAACACAGCTGTGCAACATCGCAACTTCGTTTTGCCATATGGGTAAATCTTAATTCATTCAGCCTTCTTTCCTGCGCATAATAAAAGTGTGTGAATTGTATTTTCAGTCATCCATTACCTTGCATAAAATGCTACATTGAGCTTTAGTGAAACAAGGAAAAGAAACATGATTTTTCATGTCTGCATCCCCAATGTTTTGTTCCAAGGTTGGTGTTTCCAGGAAAAGCTATTTTAAGCATATTCGTATCCTTTACACACCCTCAGACCCAGTATGATTAATTCACACACACACACACACACACACACACACACACACACACACACACACACACACACACACACACACACACACACACACACACACACACACACACACACAACACTTTGCGATTTGAAAATGTCATGCTGTAGATATCTGCAGTCATTCTGACCTATAGACTGCCTGAGAACTAGTCTTTGAATGCTGCCTTCTTGCATAGTACAGAATCAAACATAAGGCCAGTTAGATAAAGGAAAAGGGCATATTTTAGATTTCTGTGATAGTACCAGTTTTTGTCTGTATGAGACTCTTACTACAATGTTGTTGTTGTTGTTGTATAATTATTCCCAGTAATTAAATTTTCTCCTGAAAAGTAATCATAAAAAACGTAAAGCAGAGATGGACAGTATTTAGGTGACAGGTCAGAAGCATTGACCCAAATATATTTTTTTCTTTCCATTATCCTCAGTGTACCTTCTTTTGCAAGTGTGCAAAGTCAGTACAGAATGAGAAAGTCAGTCTTCAACATGCAAATCGTTCCATCCAAAACTGTGCAGAGGAAAAGAATAAGTGGGAGCCATTAAATTAGAGCAAAGAGACGGTATTTTCTTGTTCTATTTTAACTTTGCCTGATATAGTAGTTATACACGCAGCATGAAAATAGGTTAGCAAGAAGTTATTTATTTATTTTTTAATATGTTTTCTTAATCATCAACAGACCCCAATCCCCAAGGACTTACGGGCTAGTTTACATATCCTGAACATATTTACATATCCTGAACATTGAGAACATTGGATTAAAATGATTGGTTTGTTTAGCTTATGCTGTATTGGATACCTTCTACTAAGGTAAAGTGTTCTGCTGGGGTATATACATTGTTTGATTCTTATTTAAAATGTGATTACTGTGGCTGTATGATGCAAAAAAAAAAAAACTGTTTGAATCTAAAAGATTTTGAATGCATGTGAATACAAATTAATTTAAACCATATTATGTTTATCTGGGTGCACTTTGTTCCTTAATTCCATCATGTAGAAGTTGCAGTTATCACCTTTATTATGTAAATTATCTGAACTACAAGGATATCATTGCTTCAGAGCAAAATGACTATGAGCTCTGAGCTTGATTATTTTTCCGCATTGTACTTACCTGCTTCCTCATTTATGGTATATTTCAAGCAAAAACACCTGTTTATTTTGTAGTTTAACAGAATTTTTAGAAAGGCCTTTGGCCACATTACATTTCTCATTGCAATCAGTCTTTTTTTAAATTTTGTCCATTTCTGTTCATTATGTACATTCATAGGAATTACACAGAGTACCCGGTATAAAAAAATAAATCAACACATCTGTGTACAATATCATTAAGTATAACATTTAAGGCAAGCTTGCGATTTTTTAGGTACAGTTTAGGGATAGAAGGAGCAATTTAAAAAAAAGAGATTAAAGCTTAGAGTGCATACAACACTCATACATATTAAATCCTGAGAGGCTCTCCTAGCTCTGTGATTTGAAAGTGACCACTATCAAGTGAGGTTTGTTGCCCATTCCTCCATCTGTCACCTACTAACACCTTCATTAGTAGAGCTTCCAGGACACAACATGACTGTAAAGAGATAGTCACACACTAATCTACCACATGCAAAACTTTGCTACAATTAATGAATACTTTTCAGGCAGGGAATAAATGTCAAGTTAAAAGCAACTCAGTATGGCTAACATCTGATCATATACCAAAGTAAAATAGAGCCTTTTTTGCATAAAAATGAAAACTATTAGTGAAGCTTTTTCACAAATTCCAGTCAACATAGGTTCATAGGTGTGTACTATGCCAACGACCCTGGAGTCTTTACAAGCCTAGCCCATAGAAGTGACCTGGCATCATGCCGCCATTAGTTCCTGGTGCCTCTATCAAGTAGAGCTACTGGAGTGATCCCTGGGGTGAACTTTTTATTTCTCATCCACTCATCAAGATTTCTCTTGAAAAGGGCAAGTGAGGTGCTCTGCTTGACATGTATGGGAAGTCTATTTCAGAGCATGGGCAGTCTCTGGGTTATGAATCTGTCCCTCAAGCATGTTCTGTTGATTGTGGCAATGAGGCTGACGTCCCTGAAGCATGTGGTGAGGAGGGATTGGGATTTATTTAGGTGTAACATTTCTAAAAGGGCTGGGTCAGACATGGCTTTGTAAGTCAAGCAGAGATCACCTCTTAATAGATGATATGAGACAGAGAAAAGATGGAGTTTTTTGAGTCTGTCCATGTAGGGCATGTGTTTAAGGCTTAAGATCCTCTTTGTGAGGTACTTTTGTGGCCTTCCCAGCTGTTGCAGGTGTTTAGTGAGGTACATGCCAAATGGGGCATTATACTCAATGATTGGTCTAATGAGGGAAGAGAAGAGAGAGATGATGACCTCTTTCTTCCTGGATGCAAAACCCTTGGTAATGAGATGTGCCACATAGAAGGACTTTCTGACCATAGTGTTAATGTGGGGGTCAAAGGAGACGTTTCTGTCAACCTGTGTCCCCAGATCTCTTATAACACCTTCAGTGTTCAGTGGGCTACCATCAATGTGGTAATTAGTGGGAACTGAGTTTTTCCCAAAGGGAATGATGACGCATTTTTTGGCATTAAGCTTGAGGCCATGGTTTCAACAGCAGTCACTGATCTCAGTGAGGCTTTTCTGTGGGATATCTACATCACTTGGGGAGTTAATAATGGCTCCCAGCTTGCAATCATCCATGAACGTGGTCAGCCAGAGTCCCTCTGTGTTGGCCTGGACTTCTGAGAAGTAGATGCCAAACAGGAGAGGACCCAGGACCGATCCCTGTGGGCCTCCACTCGTGACTGGTCAGCAGTCTGACTTGGATTCTGCTACTTTTACACTGTGGATTCTATCTGTGAGCCAATTTGCAACCCACCTAGTGATATAGGGATTGATGCCTCATTTGGTGAATTTATCAATAATTCCTGAGTGGGGAATGGTATCAAAGGCCTTGGACAGATGGATGTAGACTGTATGAACTGCCTTGCCCTTATCAACAGCTCTGGTGACTGACTCAAAGAAGTCAAGCAGGTTGAATAGGCATGATCTACCCTTCACAAAACCAAATTGCATGGGATCCAGAGTTTGAAGATTCCCTATATCTTTGTTAATAAGGTCCATGATGATGCACTCCATAGCCTTACATATCAGACTCGTCAGGTTAATGGGGTAATAATTCCCATGGTCTGTAGTCACTCCCACTTTATGGAGAGGGATGACTGCAGCAGTGCGTCATTCTGTAGGTACAAAACCTGAGGTGAGGCTGTGACTGAACAAGGCACACAGGTGTGGTGCTAATTCACTTTGTAGTTCATGTAGAACACAGCCAGGGATATTGTCGGGTCCCATGGAAGTTGTATTCTTGGCCTTGGACAATGTAACTTTAACCTGTGCTGCAGTAATGCTGGGTGCCTGGCATTCTTCTGGTATTGTGATTGGTACTTTAGGGGGGAGGAGCGAGGTAAAGTTGGCACTGAATCTGTCAGCCAGTATGTTGGCAATATCTGTTGGCTCAGTATAGGAGGTATCATTGTGCAGTAACTCAGAGCAAATCTGGGTATTGCCATGGAGATTCTTGACATAACTGTAGAAGGCGTTGTGGTTGTTTTTAGTGTCTGCCACAATTCTGCCTTCATAGCTAGCTTTAGAGGTTTTGGTGAGGGATCTCAACTTTTCGTTGAGGCTAATAAAAGAGTTTTTCCAGTCCTGGGACTTCACCTTTTTCTACAACAGTTTCTTCCATCTGCTGCAGAGTTTGTTAATGGTAGGGAGGAGAGCATCTTGGTTCTGTTGGGTATGGGTAGTTCCATGCATTTATGTACGTGTTTGTACAGTGCATTGCTCTATGATTTGGCAGTCATGCACCTATTTTCCATTTGCATGGATGCCGTGAAGTTAGCCACCTCTGTTTTTAGGAGGCCAAAGTCAGCTTTGGAGAAGTATTTCATGGTGGTTACCTTTGCTGGTGGTGTGGGTGAGACGTGGATTTCCATGGTAATTAGTTTGTGGTAAGATCTAACCAGGGAGGGATTGACTATTGATGTTGAGCAACGTTTGCCCATGTTAGTAATAACCAGGTCAAGGATGTTGCTTCCTCTAGTGGGAGTAAGAATGAGCTGGTCCAGTGCATTGGAATTAATGAATGCTAGGAAGTGTTGGGCAAGTGTACTGGTGCATGAGTAGTTTTCCCAGTTGATGGAGGGGTAGTTGAAGTCACCCAGTATGAGAGTATTGGGTTGGACCCTAATAGTTTCCAGGGTGTTTAGGAATGTGGAGTGAGAGTCTTGGGACATGGCTGGGGACCTATAGCAGGCTACGATCTGAATCGCCATCTTACCCACTGTTAGTTGCACCTGAAGTATCTTTGATGCATTATACTGGGCTATTAGTCTGGAGGTGTACATATCATTTATGAATATGGAGACTCCACCACCTTTGGAACTTCGGTCCATGTTCTGGGGCCGAAAGGTGTGGAATGAGTTATAGCCTGGTAGTGCAGGGGTGCTTTCTGCTGCTTTAAGCCAGGTCTCCATTACATCACAAATGTTGATGATCTCCATTTTGAGGAGTGTGTCGAGTGAATGCATCTTGAGATTTAGAATTCTAGCATTGAGCAGCATGACCCTCAGATTGCATTTATTTATAGCTATTATGGTGGTAATTTGGTCTTTGGAACACCACCTAAAAAGGGCACTAAAGAGGTTGCAAGAGCCTTAGCCAGTATCCGGAAACCTAGGGTTGACAGATGCAGGCCATCTCTGGCAAAACATTGAGGTCTGTCAGTCATGTCATCCCAAGCAGACAGATACTTGATCCCCTTAGAATGACACCAGAAACTTAGCCAATTGTCGAAGTCAATCATTTTCTGCTTGTACTGCTGCATCATTCTGGGTGATGGTAGGATGTTGCTCAGGGCTAGGGTCATACCTGCCTGGGCCACATAATCCAAGAGCTCCTCCATGTATCTTTTCATGTAGTCCAGGGAGGTGCATCTCAGATCATTCACGCCCATATGGACAATGACAGAGTCCTAGTACTACTACTATGAGTCCACAGTTTTGAGTGCTGGTGAAAGATGTTCCCATAATTTTGGCACTGAGAAGGTTATGTTCATTAGAGGCATTAGGGAGGAGCTCTGCTTAATATGGATGGGGACCCTGTTCCAGAGATGGGGTAGTCTGTGGGATACAGACCTGTCTCTCCAGCAGGTCCTATTTATATCATAACTCACCTTAAAAAGTCATGGACGTTTGGAAACCATGTAGCTGAAGCACTTGATGTCCTTAAGGGTTTATTTGTGTTTATCCAATGTGCCCCCATTACAGGATGTTTAAGGTATCACACACTGAAAGTTCTAGCCTGGTTGTGGTATATATACACACATATATATATATCTATATATATATATATATATATATATATATATATATATATATATAGATATATATACACACACACACACACAAACACACTCACACAAACACACACACACACACACACACACACACACACACACACACACACACACACACACACACACACACACACACACACACACACACACACACACCACACACACACACACATATATTCACACAGTGAAAACTCTAGCCTGGCTGTTTTTTTTATTACACTTTTTAATGTATACACACACACACATATATGTTTGTATATATATATATATATATATATATATATATATATATATATATATATATGTATGCATATGTATATATATATATATATATATATATATATATATATATATATATATATATATATATATATATATGTGTGTGTGTGTGTGTGTGTGTGTGTGTGTATGTGTATGGCCAAAACATAACTAATCTACAAATATGTCATCTAACCCAGCATGACTCATGAGTACAGCTTAAGTGTGTTTAAAGCCCTGCTTTTCTAAAGTATAGCCAATTAATGTATGCTGTTGTGATGAGGTCATAAAAAGTCTAAAATATGGCATGTCTACAGCACTTGCATATCCTTAAAGATTTATTTGCATATATCCCATGGACCTTCACTTCAGGAGGTTTAAGATATTGCACAGTGAAGATTGTAGCTTTGCTGCATGTTTCTTGCAGTTTTTCACTGAATGGTTTGTGTTACCTTTTGACCCTTTGTTTGGATGTTGTTTGTGATATTTTGCAGGCACCTTAATGCTTATGGCCATACTACTAGATTTAAAGTCCTGTGTTTCTACAGTATAGCCAAACAAACCAGTTATTGTCAAGGGTATAAAAAGTCTGAAATGTGGCAGGTCTATAGCCAGTAGGGTTTGGTTTTATTTTTTTCAAAACAGGTTTATTGTTTTAACATACAAGAGAAATATCATAACAATTTTATACAAGTAATTAAAAATAGATATGATTATAACATTCAACAAAACAACTAAAGTATTTACAGAGACATCCACTACAATCAGATCAATTAATTAAACTAAAATACCATGCTATTGAAATTAGGATTTTTTTAACAAATTTTGTAAATTATCCCATACAATATAATAAGATGTTTTTTTTAGTTGTTCTTGACCTAATTGTGTTTACTTCCATATGGTACACTATATTCATAACATTTTTAAATTCATTGAACGAAGGAGGTGTATCTGAAATCCAATTTCTGGTTATTATTTTCCTAGCCACTGCTAGAATAGACCATAACAAGGGAAGCTTAACCTTTTTAACACTTTGAGGTACAGGTGTGTTGAATAATATAAGAGATTTAGAAATAATGAAATTATCTGTAAAAAGAGCCTGCAAAAATTCATTAATTGACTTCCAGTATTCTTTCAATTTTATACAGTCATAAAACATATGAGCCCAGTCAGCATTAATTTCTACATTACATCTCTTACATAGATTATCTTTATTATTTATTTTATTCATCATCAAAGGTGTATAAAAAGATCTATGTAAAAATTTCCATGTATAAAGTCTCCAGACAATGGAAGACGTAGTTCTATAGGCAGATTCCAATATATATTGTTTATCTTGTTGATTTGGTGGGTCCCCATTAATAGAAGTGAAATAATTCCGGTATGTATCTACACTGTAAAAAGTTTCTTGTCTGATAATTTTATGTATGTATGAAAGTTTACCTTTATCAGAAACTTTATGTTGTAAATTTAATATCAAGTAATCAATCAGTGTTGGAATAGATTCTTTAACTGTTATAGACATTAGATCTATTTTATTAATGAGATGTTGTCTAAAGGTCTGAACCTCTAACCAGCAAGTTTTTCTTAGATCAAATTCTTGTTTTAAGAAATCTAGATTTTTAACTTTATTATCAGATATCAACTGAAACCAGTACTTTAGATCATTATCTATAGCTAAATGAGTTCCTTCAGAAGTAGATGACAAAAGCATACCCTGAGTATACATTATAGGGAATATAATAAAATTCCATTCCCTATACTTAGGGTGCATGAATATAAAGTTACGATAGCTAATAATAATATTTAATGGGTAACAAACCATATGTTTAGGTGTAATTGGTGAAGTACAAAATTCCTTTGGTAACCATAACATGGAGTTATTTACAATCATATTTTTATGTGTTAAGGAGATTTTCATGACATGCATACTAATTAGCTCCCAATAATCTTTCCATTTTCCGACATGTGACTGATCTATTAATAAAGTAATAACTTTTACAATAGAAGAGATAGTATATAAATTAAAGTCTGGAAAAGAAATACCCCCTTGAGACCAGCTATTAGTATGTTTCTTTAATGCAATCCTAGGTCTATTAGGTGCCCATAGGAAATTTAACATTAGTGTATTCAGTTTCTTGATAATTATTTTTGTAGGTGGAAGTATTATTGATTGTATTAAGTATAAAATCTTGGGGAATATTATCATTTTAATAATTGTAAGTCTCTCCTCTATAGTAAAAAACATATTATTCCAGGTATTATAAAGATTTTGTATATTAAGAAAACAGGTATTATAATTATTATATATAATAGATTTAATATCTTTAGATAGTATTATACCTAAATAAGTTATCTGACCTGAATTGGGTACATATTTAGTAAAATCACTAATGAGAATATTTTTTCGTGTATATATAGGTAGTATTTTAGTTTTTTCTTCATTGAATATTAAACCAGAAATACTTTTAAAATTCATAATTTTATCAAATAGAGACTGCATAGAAGAATTAGATCCTGCTGATGTAATTAGAACATCATCTGCAAAAAGTTGAATTTTGGATGTTGTATTTTCATCTATTTCAAAACCCTCTATGTCAGTACTGTTTCTGATCAAATTAGCCCAAGGCTCAGGGTTTGGTTTTATTGACCTGAATATACTCATAAAATCATAAACAATGAGTCGTGGGTATTCCGTAGCCATGTAGCTGAAACCATGATAGGTCTTTAAGGAGTCATTTTGTATTATCCCATAGGCTTCCACTACAGAAGGTTTAGGGTATTACACAATGAAGATTCTAGCTGAAGGTTCTAGCTTGGCTGAGTCTTTCCTGAAATTCTTGCTAAAGGATTAGGCTGCATTACCTTTTTGCCTTTTATTCGTGCACATATGTGTGTGTGTGTGTGTGTGTGTGTGTGTGTGTGTGTGTGTGTGTGTGTGTGTGTATATATATATATATATATATTTTTTATATATATATATATATATATATATATATATATATATATATATATATTATATATATATCTATATGAGTCGGTAGTTGAAAAACAACAGACGACTGCAAACTGGGCGCCATAGTGGAAAGTGCATCGGACACGGATATCCTTCAGAAGGGACTCACGGAAACAGATAGCTGGTGCCAGAGCCATGGCCTGAAGTTAAACGCCAAAAAATGTATAGTCATACCCTTCGGGAAAAACAAGGTGACCCCAAGCTACCATATGGGTGGCAATCCACTAAGCACAGAAGAGGTTATCAGGGACCTGGGGACCCAGGTTGACAGTGGCCTTTCTTTTGACACTCACGTTGCTAAAGTGGTTAGAAAGACCTTCTACATTGCCCACCTGATCATGAAGGGATTCACATCCAGATCTAGTGAGATCATTGTTCCCCTGTACTCTTCACTTATCAGACCAATGATCGAGTACAATGCCCCATTCGGGATGTATCTCACCCGACATCTGCAGCAATTGGAGAGACCCCAAACGTTCCTCACCAAAAGGATAAAGGGACTACAAAATCTGTCATATGCTGCCAGATTGAAGAAACTCCAGCTCTATTCAGTTGTATACCGTCTGCTCAGAGGTGACATGTGCCTGACATACAAGGCCATGTCCAACCCGGAATTAATGGACATGCTCCACCTCAAAAAATCCAAATCCACCAAAACCACTAGAGCAAGCAACTTAAACCTTAGCACGGATATAAATAGGACGTGCTGGAGGGATAGATTTATCACTCAGAGACTCCCTATGCTGTGGAATAAAATCCCGATCCATGTGAGGCAGAGCACCTCGCTGGCTCTGTTCAAGAGAAATCTTGACCTGTGGATGCGAGATCGTAGGTTTATCCCGGGAATCATCTCTGTGTCACTGCTGGACAGAGGCACAACAAACTAATGGGCACAGTATTTTTTCATATAAGGGGTGGTGTAAGCCACAAAAATTTGGGCTAGGCTTATAAATGCCTTAGGGCAGATAGCCTAGTATAAACCTATGAACCTATAAACCTATGAACCTAAAACAAGTATATCAAGCTAGTAGAACAATGAATTATAGTACAAGGTTAATGATATATGTTAATGAAAGCCTATGGTGTTAACAGGATGCACTGTACGTTTTATCAGCTTATGTCTCTAAAACAGGAATATTGGTGCTCATTGACTAGGTGGGTATTTAGAGACATCTGGAACTGCATAATGTTGTCTGCCTTTCTAAAAGTTTTGAATATGGAGTTACAGTATATAGAGGCAATTTTTTGGAGAATGACCTCTTACAACTGGTGAGAGTGAGGGGTGGCCTTTATAATTGTATGAGAGGTTTCTAATGATCATTTTGTTAGTAGGGCAGTATCTGTGATGGAGACATTCAAATGCAAGAGTATTTAGGAGTACAGGTAAGAAACTTTCTTTCTGAACAAAAGAGCAGAGGTATTCCCTGCTTCTGAAAAGATGCTTAAATCTAAAAATTTTGTTTTCTGATGTTTGCAGAATGGTGACATTGTTGACAATTCTTGGAGCCAGTTAACAAAGATGTTTTTGTACGAGTCTTTCTGCACCATCTGCCATTCCTGATAGGACAACACAGCTACTGGGCTATTCAACATGTCATAATATACGTATATCATCCTTCTAGCCAGCCAGAACCTTCGAGATATCATATAGCAACAGCACTTTGTTCATTACCCTCATTCTAATCTTGGCTACCATGTTGTGGTATGATATAGATTAAAAGGTCTAAAATTGTAGCACTCTTCACAAATAAATAAATAAAATCTGATAACACATCCATCCTGTTGACAATAGCATTATCTATTAGAGAAAAGTTGTAAAATTCCAGTATGATATTGTGATGTTTACATGAACAACAATCTCATGCTGCAACAATGATAAATGGAATAAAATCTAGGCATGGTATTCAGAATCAATATCATACCTAATCTTCTTGGGTTCAAGCTTTTCTTCCAGCAGTTCAGCCTAGGTTCAGTCTTCTCACTCATAGTTGTAGTATAGTTTGGGCAAATAGGTTGGTTGTCCCGGGCACAAGTGGGAGTGGAATTGGTGACTTTGTAAACATTCTCACTGTGTTTAAGCAACTGTGATTGTGCTTTCACAGATACTAAAATGTTTGGGTGACAGTCAAGATGTGAAGATGTAGGGGTGTGGCCAGGATGCTGAGGAGTTGGAAGCAAATTTCACCAGCTCTGCTATTCTCATCCTATTTCTGACAGGAAATTATACTTTTAAGTTATCACATGTTTTTTTTTTTTACTTAAAAACTAAGAACTTATCTATCTTGCTCGATAACATCAAAAATGATCCAAATTATTCCTTTATTTTCCTGTCAAACTATTATCTGGAAAATGTTCATACTTACAAGATGAGCCATACAAAAATAAGTTCTCAAGACTCATCTCTAAAGAAGGAGGTCCAAATGGTTTTGATCAATATCCAGGAGCTGTCTCTGAAAATGGACAATAAACTGGACGATTTTAAGCAGAGATGTACAAAACAAATGGAACTAATTCAAGAGTCTCTTACCCAACAGAAAGTGCAGATATCGAAAACAGAAGAAGCATTAAGCAACGTGGAAAGGAGATTAACTGAAGAAGAACACAACACTGAATTCTTATTAAAAGAAAATACTTTATTATTGAGCACAATACATGACTTAGAGAACAGATCTCAGAGAAACAATTTACACATTTTTGTTTTGCCTGAGATAATAGAAGAGAGTAGCATGACAAACTTTTTAACATCCTGGCTCTCTAACATTCTTGATCTGCCTGACACAATGTCCTATGGCATTGAGAGAGCACAGATCTTTGGTTGTTAGTCCTTGTAAAAACAACTCGGCACCCTGATTTACAATTATTACGTTTTTTTCTTCACAGGACAAAGAATTGATACTTAACACAGTTTGGTCAAAATCTCCCATCAAACTGGAAGGAAAAATAATACGGTTTGAAAATGGGAGGAACTTAACAAAGCCTACATGGTCTTTTTTACCATTTACGGATCATGTCATGTTGCTTACATGAAAGTAAGCAGGTTTTAGATTCAGTAAGCACTACTGGGCAGCGCCCATGCACCTGCCAACACGGGAATTTCTGTGGCATGCAAATCACCTCATAAGCAGGTGAATCTCATGCAAATGAGGCAGGTAGAGTTATCCAGCAAACAGATAGGCAGCTCCACAGACCCCATGTCAGTGTCCTTAGTTTACACAGAAAAGTTCCGTGTAGAGGAATGTAGACAGACAAAAGGGGCTGTAAAAATGTAGATAATGGACAGAAATGGAATATCACAGACAGATATGAGTGAAACTATCCTACGTGTGTCTGAAAAATAAAAGAAATAAGTTAAATTAATTTTACTTTTTTAATAATCTAGGCATGTTTGCATGGCATGCCGCAGTGCACAAACATGCTTTATAAAATAAAAATGGAAAAAAAAACAAAATTAATATTATGTGACAGAAATGTATTACATGACCCTGTGTGGAGTATCTACAATGGTGCACTGGTGCTGTGGCTAACATGGTAGTGCTTTGAAGCATGTAGTTTACAGGCTATGAGCATGGATCCCTGTGCAACTGAGGTGGAGCTACTGAATAGAATAAAGTGGTAATTGTGTTCGCATATCCCATCCATGCAGGCAGAGACTCATGTTGGTATTCACACAAGAGGCAGCTGACATCAGGGGAAGGTGTGTCCAATGACTTCTAAGCTGATTTCAGCTTAGCTGCACCTGTTTGCATAGCATGCTGAGTGTGTCCAGTCAGGACGAGTTTGTACAATAATTTATAAGCTTTGTTTAGCTAAGGAGTGGCTGTTTTCCTGTATTTGCATGGTGCATCACTGTGCTGATTGTGGAAAGTCTGGGGTGTGTGTGTGCACTATGTGCTAAGTGTTGTTTGCCTACAGGGCAAACGTTTGAGTGGCGCGCTGCATTGCTGAGTTTATCTGAAAGCCAATGATACAGTAAATTGTTGTGACCCCTGTTTAACTTAAACTAGGTCCATTAAATGATGTTAATGATATACTAGGCAGGTGGAATGCATCCCAGATAGCCAGTCACACAATCAGCACCTACAGCAGAGCACTATAAGGTATGCAGCTACCGTACAATCTGATTTTTCCCCCATACTCTGCACCATTGGAGTAGAGACTTGGGAATTTTAACTGAAAGAATGCTAGGGGCTGCTGCAGGTCTGCTACATTTGTATGTGCTAGATGCTGAATTCAATGCTGCTGCTGTTGCTGCCAATAGGCCTAGACAGAGAAGAAGAGTGTTCAAGCCCAGGGTAACCTTCCAGGAGCTACATGAGCTGGAGAACGTAGAGCGCTACAGGGTGGACAGGGACATACTACAAGAACTCACTGAGCTCTGCCACCCTCAAATCAGACCCAGAGCCAACAGAGGGGAACCCATCCCAGTGTAAACAAAGGTATGTGTAGCCCTTAGGATACTAGCTACAGATAACTTCCAAAGACCAACTGATGACATGATGGAGGTCCTACAGGTATCAGCATCCAGGGTACTCCACCACTTCCTGGATGCCATGCTACCACATGCCAGTGAGCACATCTCTTTTCCTCTCACCCCTGAAGCAAGGGCCAGCAATATTCAACACTTCTACTGTGTAACACACTACCCTGAGGTACTGGGTGACATAGATTGCACTCATGCACATATCAAGTCACTGCCCTATGAGGAGGGTAGAATTTATGTCAACAACAGGGGGTACCATTCCATCAACTGCCAGGTGATGTGCAATGCCCAGGGCATTATCATGAATGTGTGTTCTGGCAGCCCTGGCAGTTATCAGTACTCCCATATCTGGCATGCATCATAGCTGTACCAGAGGTTTGCTGTTAGGGGGACATCCCACACAGCCATTTACTGGGGGATGCTGGCTATGCACTGGAACCCTGGATGATGACACCCATCAGAAATGCACACACACCCATGGAATAATGCCATAATGAAGCACACACACAAACTAGAAACATCATAGAACATGTGTTTGGGCTTCTAAAGTCATTCTGGTGCCTCAAAATATCTGGTGGAGCCCTGCAGTACACTCCAGCCACATGGGCACACAGATATTCACAGTATCTGTCATGCTACAAAGTATGATCCTGCATAAACAGCTGCAGCAGGATCAGCAAAGGAAGGGATACACAGCCCCCCACCAGTGCCTAGGTCACCACAGCCACACCCACAGGAGGACTCAGAGAAGGAGCCCTCTGATCATGTTCCTGTAGGCAAGATGTAGGCATACCTGGTATGCCCTGGCTTTGGCTAAGAGACAATGCATAGCACATTCACTGATGACCTAGTGCCCTAGGGACTGACACCTTACTCCTACTCATATATATAGTAAAATTGTTGATGCCAGGCAACCTATACAACCTGTACCTATCCATATATTAGGTGTGTACTGCTTGCATCATACAGAGTTAGCCCTGCTGCATTCACATGGTAAATAGCTAACCTACACACTACTTGTCAGGATTAATATAATACAGTGTCATATATATGGATCTACTACACTTATGCAAGGAAATATAGTCTGCTATTTGGACAGCTGTAATATCCACATGGGACTACAGATACCCAGTCCAATAGTATGTGCCCCCTAATAATCACTAGGCCTCATGGTTGGAATATTCACTACATCAGTCAAGGGAGATGTTAAACAGTGGGGTCACATGATATTTGGGCTATTGACTATTCCAGCACATCATGTGCTGTTATTCCACCACCCCCAACACAGCATTCTTCCCATATAACTGCTTTAACAGTAAGCCAGGAATGGTATATCAGCAGAACAGGCAATCACAGGGTTGTATCATAGTACAATATCCCACATTGTATGTTCCACATAAAGCAGAAATAACAATACATATTTATGCTGCTGAATGTGTGACAAATGACTATTCTCTGCCTGGCAGCCTGAGTGGCTCAGTGGATTAGGGAACTTAACATGGGTGACGGTGTTGATGGTTCTTATCTGGAAGTATTCACATATTTTGCATGTGAGGTATTATTATGTTGGTGTGTTCACAGACTGTCAGTCTGTGTGTGGTGTAACATTATGAACCTCAGTCACATATTAAGTACAGCAGATAGCTGGGGAATGCCATGGACATTTTGAATGAAGTGCAGTACTGCAGAAACAGGGACAGATGTCAATGTCTGTAACATATCTCTCAACCTCTTAGTGCAAGAAATCTGGACAAAGAACAACAAAATGGGGGGACAAAGGCCTACAAATATGGGCATATTTTAAATACTTGTCTCATAAACCTAAAAAGTTGCTAGAATAACAGGGTTTGTTTCAACAGACATTTTTCTGAGAGATTTGAAGTCAGAAACTCAAATGTGTGTCATTATTTAGTGACTTCAGTCCTCATTCTGTGAAACTCTGGACAGTTGAGAGGTATGGTCTTTAACACACAAAATCCCAGACTGAAGTACAGGTAGGTGTGGCCTGGAGTCACTTTATAAGTACTGACAGTCCAACTGGGCATGTCCAAAGTTTTAGTTAAAATGAATGCAATTCTATTGCCCCGTCACCAGAATAGTTAAAATGAGAGCAATTCTGTTGCCCTGTCATCAGAATGACCTGTTATGTATAAATATGTCTATACATACACACATTGTGTACTTATACATATCCATCTGTCACTATCTCTCTCTCATATACATAGTATATCTATTGCTATGTAGTGTCAAACAGATATATACCAATGTATATATATATATATATATATATATATATATATATATATATATATATATATATATATATAGCTATATATATCACAATGATGCATAGAATTTCCCCATATATTTACATAACACATATACATATCATGCACACACACAGCTACATTTATATATACACCCTCTTAATTACATAAATATGTGTGTGGATGCCTGTATTGTCATACATACCATAATAATGGTGAGTAAATCTGCACTATCACACATCAATACTGTTGCTCAAAGGATCCAAACTAAGGGTGCAACAGTGCATAATCCACTTAACTACCGACCCCTGTGCCTGCTGGATGTCACCACGTAGAGAGACGCAGGTGAGCAGGGGGTACAATGTATAATGTTGTCAATGTAGACGTGGACAGGGCACATTGTTTCTCCCCAAAGGTTTACCTATCTAACTGCAAACAGCCACATATGGCCATACTGGTAACTCTACACACATAGCAAGGATAGTAACAGTTATCCCACTGGATACTAGATGCAGATAACAGTATGAAGCAATATCACTCATCAGGCCACAGATGCTGTTCAACACAAGCCTAGTTTGTGTAATGAACAAGTACTGTGCCTGCAATCACATGTGCACCAGACTCAACCTGTGGAGTGTGTGATAAGTGCTGTGATCTATAGTGAATAAGACTGGAATGGTAGGGGGTTCTAATCTCACTCCAGCCTTCTTGGTGTGAGTGTGTACACCCCTACAGAACAGTTGACATGCCCTCATGGGCTACCCACCTGCAATGCTTATGAACATTTTGGCCCTTTAACTTGCTGCTGGCCTCCAAACTACCCTCTTCTACAAGGCCTGATGATGTCATCCACTTTAAAACTATCAGCTGACAGTGTAGTATCAGACTTAAGCCATGGTGCATTTGATAACAACTGTGCTATATAGTAAGTAAGACTAGATAGTTAGGGGTTCTAATCTTACTTCAGGCTGCTTGGTATGTGTGTATGTCTATATGGCATAAATATGATCACCTAGGTAACCTAGAAATAAGTAGGGCTTTGCAGTGTTTTATTTGTAGCGGGTGATGTGACCCCCCTGAAAGGACTGACCACAACAAGGCCTGCTGATGTAATCAAGAATAATATGTCCTAAATTGATAGCATTAGCAGACATGAAGTGTGTTGCATGCAACACGTACTGTGATCTGTAGTGTGTACCATTAGGTAAGTGTTCTCATCTACATACTGCCAACTTGTAGCACATGTGTGCCTTGGTATATCCTGTGCACAGTGATTGCAAGTGGTGCTAGCCTTAATGTAGCCGTGTTTGTGTGTAAGCCTGTTAGAGCATTTTACATCATGTTATGGAACCATAGGATGTTTGAACTTAACTAGCATAACAGCCATACAGCCCACAGTATCATAGACATGTTTATACCCATAGTTACAGGATCAGCACATATTGCCCCAGTCCAAGAGGGACTCAGGCAGATGCCCTGTGTTGAGATGACTGTCACCCAGCCAGTTATACAGATGGTATGTGTTGAGGTGCACTGAGGTGCTCTCTGTGCCATTAGGTGGGGTTCTGTGTCAAGGGTGTGTTTATGTCTGCTAGACAAATCTCTCCCACAAGCATGTAGTACTAACGTCACATACTAGGTTAATGTCCTTACAGTAAGTTATCCATCTACTATGCTGCCTGCAGATAGGCAGCATATGTAATCAAGCAGCATCACATATTGCCCTGTTTGCAAGGCACAGTTCACCTCTAAGTAGTTTATATGCCACAGTTGACATCCTGAATGAAGACATACTGAAGGCATGAAGTGCCCTTGTGAGGGAACATACTGTTGTGTGCAATTGTCAGCACTACTTGGAAAAGTAGTATGGCAACAAATGGCCATTGCACTCAGATATTGGCATGCTGAGGGTAGAGTACATGGAGGTTAAGAGTATGTCACATACTAGTGACTGTGGCTTCAGCTATGCTTTATGATTCCTGCCATACCACTGTAGAGACACTTTGATCTCAGGCAAATTAGGTGCAAACCTGTGTAGCCAGGTCTGTGTGCCCAGTTCTTTCACCCTGAGAATGTACATCAGAGGATGGTACTGATGTGCTGTTTTCCAGGTACAAAGGTCTAACTGTTGGAAATGATACTACATATATATTTGCATGGAGTTTATGGCCATTGGTATGTCAACAGGCATGTGTTCACAATATCCTCTTTCAGGACAGTGACATACCACAGAACTCTAAGAGTGCTAACAATTTTCAGGCATCAGCCAACATTCTTTGCCACAGTCAGTCAGTCAGTAGTTGTGTGTATTGTGGTTAAATGTCAGCTGGTGGATAGGCAAGTCCCTGAGAGTCATATTCTGGGGACATAGCACTGGGGGACCTACGCTGCAATGACACCAGTCACCAGGGGAGTTCATCATCCTCCATTATTGGTATACCCCTTCTAGCTATTCCCTCTCTGCAGTCACAGCCACTGTTAGTGACCTCTGACTGAGTACATTAGCAAGTGATTGCATATTAGGAGCCATTAGAGAATCTCACACAGAACCAACAGTTATCCATGATGGCCTAAGACAAAGAGAGTTTTTGACTGAGACATTGACAAAGAATAAATGCCAGTGACTGCACAATACTATCCTGTGGAAAATCATCCACCCCTGCAAAATATTGTAGTATCCGCACACCAGACACAGCTGAGCCGTTACACATGAAGGTATGGACGCAGAGAGTAATATAGCCTTTGACTTTCATTGGTCGGTAAGATGTGGGGATGCATATTGTATGACTGTAGCAACCATACAGGTTCCATGGTACACCAATACACAATGTAGATAACATGCCCTGTGGAGTCTATGTCATGACCATACATGTGTAGTCTGTCTCATAAATTGTTTGAAAGGGATGTGTATGGCTCCATACAGGAAGGTGTCAGGTCCCACTGTGTACCTCTTGCATATCCAAGACAGGACTAACATATGTCTCACCTGTTCTACACCCTACAACATCACCATGGTATACATAGTACATGTTGGAGAGACAGGTATGTAACACAGAAAGTCCACCCTACCTGAAACAGGCCCCCTATGCATGTAAAGCACACATCTGCTGTGACACACATCATATGCAGTTTACACAATGTGATGCTGAACACAACAATCATAACTGGTGTTGGGCAATTGTCTGTACTGGACAAAGGATATTTGTAGATGGGTCATCCATCACCACAGCTTGTAGAAGTGTTAGCTCCCAAAACCCTGGTAGCATTTATCAAGGGTAGCAGACCTTATCACAGATTAAGGATGCACTGGTATGCTGAATGCCGGCATTATCTTTGATAGCCTGTTATACACATATGAACCTATGGAGCCATGCACTTATAGTACTGTACCTTGCTGAAGACATATTTCTGCTGTGCTGACATGCCATCCTGTGTTGTTTTATTGCCACTGTGTATCCATAAGTTATCCCAACAGACTCCTGAAACAGAAACATAAGCAGGTCCGTGACACACCTGTCATTGTGTAACTATACAGCCACTACAACATACAACATAAGGTACCCAAAAGTATATAGCGTACTGATGACAAATGCCAGCATACATTATCTGTCAGTAACCACTACATGTGGCATGGCAAAACAACATTGCATTACACAAGTAAATGTTAACTAATATAATCATCCTGTCCATCAGGAACATATCTTCATTTTCCTGCATCGATGTTGAGGATGACAAGGATGCAGCACAGGTATCATTGCTTGCACTGGATGTTGTGTGGGGGTGCAGGAGGCCTAGGCTGGCCCAAACAGTTGACAGCAGTGTGTGAGAGTCAGGAAGGGAAACATATACGATGGACCATGGAAAAGTGCTGTGTATGTCTGTAGGTGACCTGCATTTGACAGTGGTGTGTGAGTGTGTGGGTGTACACAGTCAAGCTCACTACTAGCCCTACACATGTGTATGTTGGACAGCTTTGGACCATACATGGTAGAGTTGACACTTCACTGTCTCCAGCCCAGAATATGGAAACTGGCTCTGTCAGGAGTTGCACTGGCACCACCATGCCCAACATCAGTACCATATGGTGACTGCTGTCTGCTGGGACCATGTCCCCCATGGGACTACCAAGGACCACGAGCCCATGGTCTGCCACATCGTGGTGTGGACAGCACACTCCCCTCTGTAGTGCTGGATGTACTGCCACTACATAAGTATAATTGTGCACAGTCACATGGACTCTCAGCAGATGGGGTTACTGACCTACATCTACAGGTATGACATTCAAATCCCACCAGACATTCCAGCATAGACAATGTGCAGTCCAAGACAGACACTGTCTCAGCCCACATTCTGTCCACTGCATCAGTGAACCAATCCAGGGTGTCCCCAATGTGGTGGAGGCAGTCAGGGATGTCAGTCTGTGCTGTATCCATAACCCTAAGCATACATCTAGTGTTCCATTCAGAATGTGCCTGTGCCTACATGATGGCCTTAAACATGTGCAGGGTGACCCATGATGTGACACCTGCAATAGGTGGTGGATGCATAGCAGGCCTCCTACAAGCACCCCTGTCTATCTGCCTGTGTGGGACTTCATCAGCTGTCTGGCTATGGCCTGTGTCTACACTCACTGGAGTCATAGTTGCCACACTTTACTGTTCAATGTCCCCACCCTCTGACTGTCCAGTATCTGTGGCCTCCGGGGAATGGGTATGTGTGGGCATCCTGACTGTGTGTGATGACAATTGAGGCAGAAGAGGAATGTCTAACTCTGGGACAGATTCAACCCCCAACACCCCCACCTGTGCCTCACTGTGGCCATCATCAGAGTACAAAGAGACACTGATATCAGGTTGTGTAGGGAACAGACAACAACCCCCCCCCAGTCACATGTGATAAGAAAGAAAAAAGCAGTGCATGAATACCTACACTATTGTGTTAAAAAAAAATCCATCAATACGCATAATAATGAATGCCTACAACTGGATTAGCAGTCAAACATTTTTCTTCTCTGCTTTTGTCCAAAAATTACTTCCTCAGGACAAAATACACATTCAACTCAAGACCTTTATAACAATCACTTCAAGTAAATCAAGTAAAACTTGACCAGTAAAATTTACCTTTTAATTAAGCAATATGAAACAAACATATTGAAATACATGTTTGACTGCCTAATTTATTTTCCTTTCAGCCTTTTGTTTTTTTAAAAGGCATTTTAGAATAATTGCCTCATTTAAACCAGGAGGCTTACCTACTCTTAACTGTCACTGCCAAAGTATTTCTTTTTGTTCAACTACACTCCTGTGATTACCCCATCTAAGATCCTTAGGTACCTGTTCCAGAATGGAAAATAAAAACATTCTACTCTGTTTACAAATTAAATTATGTTTAAATAGGGCATTATTCTGGCCTTTAACTTTAATAGAATATAAATGTTCCGTAACAAAACAGTGTCATCCTTGCCAGGAGCAGGAACACAGCTTTGGCCAAAATCCGATGGAGCTGTGAAAAGTTGAAGCTGAGTTAATGTCAGTAAAAACACATGTTGCAGCACAGCAACCATGTATATGTATCCATATATCTCACATTTACAGTACCTACTGTGTTACTTGTTGTATTGGCCACATTCAGAGTATGAAAGTAGAACTGAGGTTAACCCCCACAAAGAACAAAGACCTGACACCCATATAAAAGTATGTACAACCTGACACACTGACTGCTGCAGTATTACAATGCTGATCATAGTAAGCCTGCCTGCACACTCCTCTGCTGTTGAAAATGTGGCACCCATCTCCATGATGTATGGTGTGATGGATGCCTGGGAGCTGTCATGTGTGGCTAGGCTCTCCAGGAATTCCTCAGTGGCCAAGAGTGGTTGTTCCACTGCAGGCCCTCCACTGGTGATGGCAAGATCCCTGGCTACATCTGCTGCCCTTTGCCATGCAGCATTGATCATGTCCATTTCACAGTCTTGAAACTACTCATATGTCCTGCCCTGATGGCCCATTCCATTCACATCATGGACAAGGTCTGCCCCCAGTGCAGCTCACTGTTCCCTGTTTTGCCTTCCCCTGGACAGTAGGATGTGATGACGTTGCCTTAGTCCTTTCAATTTAATTTCATTTTCCACATCCGAGGAGAGGGCATGGCATCTAGGGTACATGATTCCTGAAAGACAACAGAAGGGGAACACAATACAGGATCACATATATGGAAGTACACTATGTAGAGATACAGTAATGACAAAATGGCTGGCACTATCCACGCTTGCTCACACATGTTATACGCCACAGTTTGCAAACATAGTGTGTGGATACAACTGAGAGAGTAGCAATAGTCAGATATTCCTATATGTGCCATGACAGATACTGCTATATGATCATACACCCAACACTTGGGTCTACTGTGGTGTGTCCCCTATGGGAAGCCCCCCCAATAATATGTCATATGAACAGTGCCATACAAATAGCAGCATGCTATTACAACTACTATAAAGGGACAGTCCAATGAGACCAGTGTGCCACAATGACAAAAGACAATGCACCCTTGATGTATTGTATGCCTTGTGTAGGTGTAAGACAGCAGGAGATCAATGACATGTCATTATCACAGGTCTATGACAGGCTTAATGCTGTAATCTCTATTCCCCATAAGTCTATTCACCCATCTGCATCCTGTTGTCACAAAATCAATTACATACCTGATGGAGTGCAGTACTCCTCTGTTGATATGTGGTGATAGTAAAGTTTTCATAAAGTCATGCTCTGTGTGAGGAAAGTCGCATACAGAATGGTTCCCCATAGCCAGCTGCTTGCCTTTTAAACATACTTCTCATCAGCAGGTGATTGCCTCTAAACCAGTCTGTGGGTCTGAAATGCTAATTCCAGCTAAGCTGATTTTGCACTATCAACAGCCGATGACATGCAACGACTATACAATATATAAAGCCTTCATGTAGGTTAGGCCCCCTTTCTAATATGTTGTGCTGGATATTACTGGGGTGAGGAGATTATATCATCACAGAGGGTAGGTCTGTAGCAGAAATCTTTACATAGGGATGTGTGTGCTACAGGCTGCAGCTGCTGATGCAGGTAATTGACACAGGCAGAGAGTGTGAACACTTTGTTGTACAGCAAGATGTAGGAGTAACTTTGGGAGCTGTGTCAGCCTAGCAGAGCCAGAGTGAGGCTACCTTTTCCACTTCGATTAATGCATGTGTTTAAGGTAACTATGTTAGGCAATGGTATCACTAACAGAGTTCTAGGCAACATGCTTGGTGTGTCCCTGGGTAAGATCGGGGTATAAATATAAGAATATGTCTACCATTTGGGCAACTGCCAGGCATGTGTTACAGTCTGGTAGTAATATGCAGCGTGTATGAGGGCAGGCCTTGTTAAAAGCAGGGATTTCTAATGTGTATGTTAGCTGTACAGCTGTGATAATCTACACAGTGACTTTGAAATGATTGTGTACTGCACTCTGATATTAGTGGTCCTTATTTTCAGTACCTGTGTTGACATTCTCTTTGAATGCATATAATGCATGACATGACACTTTATGCACATATAGTTTTGCTATAGGGATATGTGAAGTATGTTCCTACCTGCAGGCCTGTGACTTCCATGAGTGAAAAATGGACATGTCATTTGAAATTGATTGTGTGGATAACCAGTGCATGATTCAGTCATTAATTGCTGCCTTCACAATAATGTAAATTTACTTCTACACACCACTGGATTTGAACGCAGGACTGTGTGTGGGAAAATGTACTGTTTGCAAGGTGATTAACAGACTGAGCTGCTGAGTCGCTGCTACAGCAGTTGTATTTGCAAGATATATGTGCACACATACAGGCTGTGACAAGCATTTTCTACATCCATCAGTATGTGCATGGCTTTATATGAATGTATTTCTGCACCAGGGACCCAGTTGAACATGTATTTTGCCATTAATGCCTTTGCAGGTGTCTTTTTACATGTTGCTGATGATGGGCACATTTATCTGCTATGACAGGCCTCACTTGCATTCATTATTATGTCTTTGGCTTTCTAGTGGTGTACTATTGCACCAGAGTCCAAGGTACACTCCCATTTTTTCCATTACTTTTTAATCAAGTTGGCACAGTGCAGAGAGGCACTGTGTGCAGCTCCACTGAAACATGCTTAATGACTGTATCTGGCAATTGCTATGTTTTGTTTAAATGACCTATTTTAATTAAGAGTTGTGTGGCATGGCAGGTTAATGCAGTGGTTTGCAGCTGTGATGGTCTCAGGTTTGAAACATGGGACAGGTGTTTATTTTCTAAGTGTGTATTACAATTTTAAAATCACATATAGTCAATATAGCTGTATTTAGCTGAGCTTAGCGAAGCTGCACCACATGGCATGTCATGCAGAAATGCACTAAAAAAATAAAGAAAAAAAATGGGGAGATATGATAGTCGTGAAATCGGGTGCAAGCAGGGGAAAAACATAGTGAAAGGCAGATAGGGATGTGCAGGAAGGGTGTAGAGAAGAACCATAGCTATAGAAAAAAACACACCAAATCCGGAAATAATAGTAGCCAAACAATACTGAAGAATAGTAGAACCATAGCTATCCCTTTCTTGTACAGCAACAGCTATGCACTTTGACATCATTTGTACATGTTTTTGAACTCTCAACCACAGACAGAGGGGTGAGGATAACATAACTACATTTTCCAGCTAATTGGATCAAATTATGTGTGTCCAGTGGACTTGTTTGTGAAACAGAGGGCTATGTATGGGATGATATTTTTTGGGATAGGTACCCATTTTTTTTTTTTTTTTTTAAGGTGAAAGTGGAATGTTGGGGAAGGGACACAGGTACATATGGGGAGGTAAGTTGTGTAGGTGAGGATGCATTTGCAGACAGACATGACAGGTAAGACAGCAGACAGGAGTGGTGTGTGACACATGAAGGGTGTGAACACCTTGGCTAGGGAGGGTGGTGTATAAGTCCCATGTGCCTCCACAAGGCAGCAGCCTGACACACATCCCCACCCATGGGACTATCAGCACTGCTCTTTCAATGCCCTAGGATGGCAGTGCTGGAGGCTGTGCACCTGGGCGATGCTGATTCACCAGGTCAGGCAGCATGCCCTCAATCCGGTACAGGCAGTGGTCAAACCCACGGTAGACTATCCTCTGCACCAAGACTGGCAGCTCAGCCCAGGTGTCAACTCCCCCTCCACCGCCACTCCCAGAGAGGGGGCCGGCCTCTGTCCCATGGGGCAGTACTACCTGATGCCACAGGAAGTACAGAGGCAGCAAAGGGGGCACAACCAATCTGGGTCCCAGATGTGGTGAGACCCAATGCTATGGCCGATTGAGGCAATGTAGGTGGATCAGCCCAAACCGGCCTACCTTAATGTGCTGTGGTAAATGAGGTACAGCAATATGTTAAGGTTAATAATAAAAAGTAAAAAGGCATGCACCAATGAACCAAAACACCAATTTAATATTGTGAGTGCTTTCATTCAATACAAATGAAAGAAATTCTTCAGACTAAAAACTATTAAATACACAACAGTTTAAATATCCCTCGCACAAGACACATGACCAAGTATCATATGTCAAAATACACACCCCCTTCCCAATCACTATAAAGACCAATATGAAACAATACAAAAAAGATATATTTAAAAAATTACTAAAGTTAAAAAATGTGTATACATCCTCTGTGTAACTTTTTAGTTTTAACAAACAATAACTTGAACACAAGTCATTTAGACCAGGAAAGTTATGTAAGTTTAACTTAACCTGCTGCATAAGTTCCTGCCTATATAATTTTAAAACTAATGGACCACTCCTTTCATCATAAACAACCTGATGTATACTACTGAACTTAAAGGAGTCCCCTGAGTTCAGTGAGACATGTTTCCCCAATGCGTTAATAACCTTCTCTCTGTTAATACTATAAATATGTTAATATATATGCTCTTTAAACCTACATTTTATTGTAAAGTTGTGACTTTCTGTAATTTTTGTACTATATATTGGAGCTTTTCTCCTCGGGTTTCCACTGAAAATGGGCCACAAGCCCAGCTGGACTAACCCTGTTAACAAATATCAATAAATAAATCAATAAATAAATAAGTCAATCTTTCCTACTTAAGATCCCTCACATCCTTGGCACATAGCCAGGTATATAACAGTTCTGGAATTACAACTGAATCTCCCCTTGGTACTAAATTTCCTATTCCCAATTACAAAAGTCCTGCCAATATCCATGTATAGGGACATGCTTCACATTTATACATACCTGGGTGCCTGACACTTGGGAGACTATTACCTCTTTCTTGAATGCATTTCAAGTTCGCACCCCTCTTAAAAGTGAGCTTAGGTTGATTGCTTAACTTTGGTCTAATGGTGGGGTCATCACATAGTAAGAACCAGTTTTTAACTAGGATTTCTCTCAACCCAGCAGCATCCAAACTAAAAGAGGTAGTAAAGGTTAACCAAAAATTATTATTACATTTTGGGCCAACCCTATCCAATAAGAAAATGTCTTTGGGGATTTAAATCAAAGTTCCCAAAAAGAAAAGTGCTCAATATGGACTTAAAATAGCCTACAATTCTCTTTTGCTGAACCTCCACAATTAATTCTTCCAGTAACCTGATGAAATAACCCCATTTAGAAAACATGGTCCTTAGTTTATTGCACTCAGTCAAAAAATTTGCTTCTTACATTATCATCCTAGCAGCCCTAATTGCCCTTTCATCTCTGATCATTTCTGGTGGAAAGGGTGGCTAAAATAGTGAAAAAGGGAATTAGAGTATGTGCTCTTTCTAAAAATAGTAATAACCAAACCATTGTTAGTATTAACAGAACGGAACATTATTTTTAATTAATTCAAGTACATATTAATGTATATTATGTATAACAACATTAAATAACATGAGCATGCCAGTAAAACTTAAAGCATAAGGCAAACAAAACAGTTTAACAAAATATGTTAATATTGAATCATAATAAAACATAACAATAATAAACTACATTTTTCCAAAATATAGTTAGTTTAACAAAATATGTTAATATTACATCATAATAATAAATAACAATAATAAATAAATAAAGATAAGGGGTGGGAGACAGAGGAAAACATTCCATTGCTGACATTGCAGCTTATATCTCTGAAAACACTGATAATAAATACTATACAGGTGTGTAGTGTCAGTTTGGAGTATAATGACTACAATTCTCCTATAGTTGATGGAGCACATACATACCTCTCAGCCTGTTAGCATGGTTTAGTAAGGGCCAAGCAATAACAAATGCAGGTACACAACTACACAGAACACTTTCACATAATGTGGAGTTATACAACTACCAAGGTGTTCTGAAAGCTGATTTGGTAATACATTGCATTCCAAGTAATCATTTCCTGTGACATACAGATTAGGCAGTTTTAATTATATTATGAGAAATCATGACACTTGAGAGGCATGTTTGTGTACAGTACATGAACTAAACAGCCATCCTGCCTTAGATGGCAGGCATGGGGTCAGAACCCAATAGCTGTGACTGCAGGGGACATCTGCAAATACTGTAATAATTGACTGCAGCAACTTAGTACAGACATGCAAGGAATACAGCCGCACTGGACATAGACAGATTTATTTAGGAATCAACAATACTGATTAACACTTTACTGGTATAGCTGATAAGTGTCTGTGAAATCTAAACATAATATCTACTCATAACATGGGCTACCTCACCTATATACCTTTTGTTCCTGGAGTGGGAAAAAATGAGAGCATTATGTGACTGATAATGGCCTAGAGGCAACCTTGTACCATACTATGAGTTGAACAATACATGTTACAGGACATTCATTTTGCATTCTAGAATTATTACAGTGTTAGAAATTGACTGCAGTTGACAGTAAGACACACATGCATGAAATACAACTATACTGCGCATATAAAACAGATTTATTTAGACATTCACAATGCTACTTAGCCCTTTATTGGTATTGCTGTTAAATTTCTGTGAGGTCCACACTCAGTATTTACTCATAACATGGGCTACATCACCCATATACATTTATTACCTGAAGTAGGGTGAAGAGAGAGCATTATGTGACCAATATTGGTCTGGAGACAGCCTTGAACCATAATATGAGTTCAAAAATACAGTTTGCAGGCCATTAGTTTTGCATTCTACAGCTATTATAGTGTTAAACTTGACTGCAGCTACCTTATCATAGAGAAGCAGTGCATACAGCTCTACTGCAATGATTATGACAACACAATCCTTTTGTACACCATTTTGCTTACTGTTATTGGTATTGTTTATTGTTTATTGCAATATAGTTGTTATTGTTCATTTATTGCACTACAGCACTAATTTCCCATTTATTGTACTGCACTTTTATTGTGTAAACTTTATTGCAGTAAATGCTTTACTCGTTCTTGCTTATTGTACTACAGTTTGCATAATAAATCTGTACTTACCAACTCATGGCACAACATGGCCAGG
This sequence comes from Protopterus annectens, assembly GCF_019279795.1. Taxonomy (NCBI): domain Eukaryota; kingdom Metazoa; phylum Chordata; order Ceratodontiformes; family Protopteridae; genus Protopterus; species Protopterus annectens. Next base: position 887,607,279 of record NC_056730.1, on the reverse strand, counting down.
CACCTGGTATATGACTCTACATTGTGAGCCCTCTCATCTGCAGCTGTTGGGAGAGAAGCACACCAGTTTTGCAGACATTCAGCTTGCATATTGGTAAAACATTGGAAACATACTTACATATTTGCGTGGCATTCCCAACTCTGGCTTCTTGGACCCAGGTGTCCAAGGTTCCCCTTTCTCCTCTTTAGGTCATCATAATGCTGGTGACACTGCTTACCTGTGCGGAGATACCAGTAGCACTAGTGAGTTCCATGACCAACTGGTCTCAGGCCTCCACCTTGCATTCCAAGCCCTGAAAAACCACCCTATCAGCCTGGGTTCATGGATCTTTACTAGAAGCCCAACAAAGGCCCTGAACTCCTGAATACCCATTCTTTGCCCCTGAAAGTGCTCATCTTCAACAGCACCTCCTGCCATATCCACAGTTGATTAGATTCAAAAGAATTGTGCAGAATTCCTGCCTATTGTGCTTAATATAGCCTGTTTTCCCACCCTTACACATCATTGAGCAACTTTCAAAAAAGTGCCACATTGCTTAACAGTGTGCAAGCCAGCTAAGCAGAGCTAGGCAGTGTGAAAACTCGTACAACCATGGTTTAAGCAAAGCTTAGCACAGCACAAACTGTAGTAGCTGTTAGCATGTTTGAGCCATGCTTAGCACCATGCAGCAATGCCATATTTAACATTTTTTTTATTAAATTAAACAAAAACAGTAAATTAATTTACATATACGTTATGACTGCTATGGACTTGAACCCTGAACCTACTACACATTAGACTGTAACTCTACACACTTAGCTACTTGGACAGTATGAAAACTAGTATACCTTCACATATAGCACTAGGCTACCTGTTAGCATTGCTGAGCACCTCACTGTGCCACACAAGCAGACTTAGACCTAGAAATAAATAATTAATTACATCCGGTTTCTATTTTTAGATGTCTGGCAGGTGTCAGCTATGTATGTATAAGTGCTGTTTGGTTCTACTGTGCTCCACACTGTGCCATGCAAATGGCAATTAAAAAAATGAAAAATAAAAAAAAATAATTATGATAATTAATTACAACTGGTTTCTATTTTTAGATGTGTAGCAGGCATCAACTTTCTATATGTAACACAAACAGAGACAGAAAAAAAATTAAAAAATACATAAAAATAAAATATTACACACTTAAAACAATTCATAGCATTTCAACAGTAGCAGGGAGCATTACAGGGAGCCTCACCCTGTACATAACATCTGACCAGATGATGGGTTACCTCTACACTTCTCCCTACATGGATACAACATCCCTGTTCCTATGCTGTCCCTGGGCAGCGTGCCATCATTAATATGCATGATGCATTGCTACGGGGGAATTTTGGCTGTGTACATGGATACATTCCATGTAGATTCTACACTGTGCCTACATGGATTTTATTAAATCATGAGTGATAACTATACCTTCATAGTGATATCTAAAATGGAAATGTTTTCTGCCTTTAATTAAAGAACTTTCTTCCAGATGAAACTAGAATATTTGAGGACCTGGACACTGCATTGTCTTTTCTGAAAACAAAAATTATAATTGAACAAGCAGAAGCCATGGATTGGAATAGCAGTTCCCTGAAATGAATGGCTGAAAGAAATGGATGGTAAACTAATAATAAGAAAAAAAATCTAGGAAAATTGACTATTTAACCCATCTCAGTATTATTATATTTGCTAAGCTATTTAATACTTATTTCTTCATAAGACGTATTCTTTATATCCATCTCAAATATTTTTTACTTTCAAAAAGGGAAACCTGGATGCACAGTGCACTAAGATAATTGTGTTGTTTTACGATTTTTACCCACTTGCATATATTTATTCTTATTTCAATATTTGATATTAGCTTAAGTTCTAATATTTTAACATCTAGACTATATACTTTTAGATTAATATATTTAGAATCTATAACTATATTATTATTAGTAATATTTAACATATATATGCTACTTCTTGGTGCTGGTTTTGCATACAGGCTTTCAAGGTTCTTTTATTATTAAATAACAATTTTAAATTAATTAAAATTTTAAAATCCAGCTTTGAAGTGGCTTTACTGATGTAAACAATTATAATCATACCATATCAGTAGAATGTAAATGTTAATTGTGTGGTTCATTTACGGGGGATTGTGTACAGAGATGTGTCTTTAAATATATTCATTTCTCTTTTAAGATGCAATGATTAGATTCTGACTTGTTTCATTTTATCTGGCAATTTATTAGTGGTATTGTGATCCTAAAACAAATTAGGACTTGATGGTGGGTTGTGTACGTTATATTCAGTTATGTTCAGTCCTATTTTGTTCATTCACATGCTGCCTTATATTTCCTTGGTGTTTGTGGAGCTTGCACTATCTATGCTGCCATATGTTATATATTTGATGTCTGGAGCATAGACTGCTTTATTCTTTTCTTTATTTTTATTTTTGCTTGTAGTGGATGTGACTGTTTGTTTTGAGATTATATTGATTGGGCAGTGAAGAGATTTGTGATGGCATTGTTGTGGTTGAGCTCGCTGGAGATGAACATTGGTTTTAAGCTGTTTGATTTATAAAACTAGTATTGTATGTGATGGCTTGGCTGTCTGTTTTTTTCATGATTTTAACTGCATTAGGCTCGAGTACTGGCCGTTATCTGTTGAAGCTTTCTTATGGTCTCCCATTCAAATTAAATTGAAACTCCCACCATGATCATGAGTGATCTGACATCACAACTTGCTTCTTCACTTCCATGTTAACGAGCAGAGAAAACTATAGATTTGGAGATATCCCATTTCCTAAATATAGTTCTGACTAGCTCCTTTTGAGTTTGGAGCCTTGTACATTTAATGCACAACCTTTCAACAAGATGATATAAATCTTTTGTTTGAGTTAAATTAAATGTTTTGTGAAAAGGTGGAGAGTAGGTGGAGCTTCAAAGTGCAGCCCTGATAAACACTAATTAACTTTAAATATTTTTCAAATGGCTAATTCTATTTTATGGAAATATTGCATAAACTTTATTCAGTTTTAGTTGGCAGTGTACAAAAGCTAATTCAGCTTAGAAAATAAAATAAAAAACCTAATGTTTAAATAACATTTTTTTCTAAAAAATAAAAAAATAATAAGAATAAATGGTTATACAACAATTGCTTTATGAAATTGAGGTTACATCATAAATAACTACAGGCATTGGTATGCTGAAACATAGTAATGGCTGATATAATCATATCTCATCTTTCCAGATGCTGCTTCCTGCCTCTACATACATTGAAATTTGAGAAATTAAATTTCTTTAAAAAGTATTAATTACATAATGCAATCCATCATTACATAGTTATTTTTTAAAGGGGAAGAAAAGAAGGGAAAAAAGGAAAAAGTTAAATAAATAGGATTTTGTTAACCTATGTTTTTAATACATTTCTGTCTTGTCTTGGTTTATTGTGCAATGCATCTTAAGATACCTCACTGTAATATTAATTCTGTGATACATAAGTCAGGAGTTCAAGCAATTATACATGATATTTAAACATTCAGTGGTTATATTTTGTATTACATACTAGTGATAATTGTCTCTCAATTTATGCTATACCTTATATAAATACTTTTACTGCTATGTGAAGCTAGAGAACTGTTGTCATTGGTTGGTAACACCACTGTTCATCTTTTTTTAGACCTTCATGTTTGTAATGTAAACCTTTTCATTGACAAGTAGTCATACAGAAAAATGTGTCACTTTCTAAATCAGTTTTGCGGATAATACTTGTAATTTTTATCATGGTTTCCTAGTCCTTCTATGACATATATTGTGAGAAGCATATATATAAGAAATACAAATACTAGCAGTAGTATTGAACATGGATAACATTATTAATTGTAATTAAAGTAACATATAAAATTAAACTGACATATATAACAAATCTCTACATTTCAGATATGGGTGTACGTTAAACTATTGTTTAATAATAAGATAATTGAAGTACTTGTTTAAACAGAGAAGAAATATTATATTGTATAAGAAAAACATCATCCATTAATTTACTTACATTATAGAGACCTTACTTACATTTGGAGCTATTATAAAATATATAACATGTTATTTTTTTACTTCCTTTATTTATATTAGCATGTTATAGTTATGGAATGGCAAGTGAAATTAATCCTGCTTCTATTGTTAGGTTCGCTATCTAGGTTAGGAGTGTTATACTCCATGTGGGGAGTGAAGGTTGAAATATTTTCATGTTTAATATTTTATGTAATGCTTTTTTTTTTTTTTTTTTTGGAGTCTACAATTTCATATATCTTATTTGTTTATGTTAACATTAAGTCCACTAGGTTTATTGTTGTCAACAAGCAGTATTTATGTAGTTTATTCATATTGTCATATTTTAAAGTTCTAAAGTTCTCAGTTATAATGCTTTTTGGATTGCAAGATGACATATTTAAACTGTATTTCTATTAATATTAATGGATTAAATAATGGTTGCAAAATGGGTAGTTTAAATAAATATTTAAAATTATTTTCTTCCCAGGTCATATTCATTCAAGAAGTCCATCTGTTAGCAAATTATATAGACAGACTTAATAATAAACATTATACTCTAATAGCTAGTCCCCAATATAATCAGAAAAGAAGAGGAATGGCTATTTTGTGGAAAATTCTATAGCTATACCAAATATAGTGAATATAGTGATGATAAAGGAATGTTTTGTTTAGTAACTTTAGAAAGTAATGAGAAGATATACACTCTTATTAATATTTATTGGATACCTGGTATAGGTGTTAAAACAGTGAAACTTCAACTTGATCAGATCATCCAACATTCAAAGGGTAGTTTAATTTTTGGCAGGAGATTTTAATTGTATGTTAAATGAGAACAATTCTAATATCATGGGGGTGCATAGAATATTATTGTCAGCCAAAGTATTAATAAATTTCATTAATTTCTTTAATAGCAGAGATGTTAAGGAATTTTCAGTCTCTGGTTCACTTTTTTACACATCTCTCAAAGAGATATTTCAAAAAATGTTTCAATAAGGAGATTCAGACTTTCATTGAATTTAATAATACTAAATATATATTTGAGATTTATATATGGGATGCTGTAAAATCTTATTTAAATGATAAAATTATGAATTGGTATGCCTTAAAGAAAAAGCAATGGGATAAGGATTTACTTGAACTACAGGAAAAAATTGATAAACTAAAACTAGAAAGTGAAAATGACAACAATATTTCAATTAAATAAATTAATAAATTGCAAAACAAATATATAGCAATTCTAAATCATAAAGCTAAAGTAAATCTAGAAAAGATTAATCTAACAAACTTCTCTGTAAATCCAAAATCTATGCATAAAATAGCCTCTAGAACAAAAATGATTATTAAAATTAATCATATCAAAGAGTTATACTGAGCTGATAAAAAGAAAGAAACAGAAGACATTCTAAGGGAATTTAAAACCCATTTTAGTAAAATGAATAAATTTAATCTGGCAATGGATACACAAGATGCAATTACAACTTTTATTAGGAAATATACTAAAAATAAATTGACAGATAAACAACTGAAACTAATAGATAGACCTATATTGATGTCAGAACTCAAAAATCAAATTAACAAACTAAAACTAATAAAGCTGCATAAAATTACGGTATAATATCAGAACTTTATAATCTTATTCATAAAGATGCTTTAAATATATTTCTTCATGTTTTTCATTTAGTTAAAAAATTAACAGTGGTTCTGCCCTCATGAAAATAAATGCTTACATCTCCAATCTTTAAAACAGACAAAAATGTTGATTACAAAATATTCATGTCTATACCTTCTAGTAGAATTCAACATTCCATATTTAATTAACAGCTATCAAACTGGATTTATAAAAAATAGGAAAACTTATGATAATATTAAAAGAATATTAACTGTAATTGATTATACCAATAACATAAAGTATAATTTAAATTTAATGAGCTTAGATAGCAACAGTGTTTTTGACTCAGTTAATTGTAAATATATTTTATTGGTCTTGGAAGAATGCAAAAGGTTTTCTGCAAACTGTAAGTATCCTTTATGATAATTCATTAGCCTATATAAAATATGTTCTTATGTTTTGGAATCAATCTTGATTACTAAAGGAACAAAACAAGGTTGTTCATTGTCACCTTTGCTTTTTACTTTGATTATGGAACCATTTACAAATTACATAAGATCAAAACCAGATATTAAAGGAACACAAATAAATCACAATCTAAACTTGAAAAAAAACTATTATTTTCTGATAAACTCTTAACATTCAGTGACAATTAAAATTCTCTTAATGCTCTCTTTGAGGCTTTCAAAACTTTCAGTCTAAGTCTTGTCTTACACTTAATGAAGACAAAATAAAAATTTTATGTATAAATTCCAATATACATGATATGGAATAAAGATTTTCTAACTATATCAATAAAAGATAATAAAATAAATATTTAGGAATATTTTTAATTGAAAGCATTAAAGATATAATAAATATAAATTATAGCAATAATAGCTTGGATAATATAAAAATCTTTTCAATAAATGGAACAAATTCCTATTCTCAATAAAAGAGAGACTTTCATTAATAAAAGTTATAATATTACCAACAATATTATATATAATACAATCATTAACTCTTCCTTTCCCCAAACAGTATTTAAGAGAATTTAATTCCTTCATTCTTAGATTTCTTTGGTATCCCAACAAACCTAGACTGGGCCTTAATCATTATTTAAGAAACTGGCACTCTGGGGGAATTGGATTACTTGATTTATAATTATATTTCTTATCTACTGTTATAAAGACAATTACTCTTTGGACAAATAATAATTACAATGCTAAATGGAAAGACATACAAATGAGTATTTGTTTAAAATCTATTCATCAAATATATGCATGCCACAATAAGATAAATAATATTAATTTTCTTTGGTTATTAAAAGATTATATTTTGGAAAATCAAAACCAACTAATTAATTCATCTTATATCTCTATGCCATTGATTAACTTTAGAAATTTTGTTTACAAAAACCCAGACTATAAAGCTTGGCTTCTTAACATTTCCTATAGCATATATACAAAATAATATATGTACATTTAATACAACTACAATTACTGCATTCAAAGAGAAGATTCTATGTTTCAATTGATGGATAAAGAAATCCACATCTCTAGATTTTATCTTAAAAAAATAATTTAAATAATGAAATGTGGTTGGATATTCAAAATTGTAGCTACTCATCAGAGAAGAGAGTAAATTTAATGCAATCAGCAACAAAAGGCAGTTCTTAATTTTATTGAACTTCTAACCATTTTGATGCATCAAAGTACTATAAAAAAGAAATGTACAAGATGATTAAAATAATACAAAATATTACAAATAAAATTATTGGGATTATTTCAAATCCATAAATAATTATTATCCAAGTAGGGATGAAAAGAAAATAATATTATCATCCTCTAAACAAACCACTTCATCTTTAAAATGGAAGTTATTTTCTTGGAAATTTATGGATAAAGCATTCATTACTCCACATAAAATACAAATAGTGTATAAGAAGAATGTTGGATGCTGGAGATGTAAGTTGAACATCAAAGCAGATTGGCAGCATATGGTCTATGAATGTATTGTAATTAAACCATTTTGGAATGATGTTAACTTTTTACAGGTACTATTCAGTGCTATTTACTCTAATTAATCTTATTTAATACCCTAATTCCTTCCTGTGTTAAAAAAATAAATGACTCTCTTCTCTGGAATGTCTTATCAATCACAAGGAAAATAATCTCCATGATTTGGAAAATGAATCGACTCCATCACTAAAAGAATTTCTTAACATTGCAATCAAAGTCTGTCATCTAGAACTACTGACAATCAATGAAAGAACAACTGGAACTACCACTTCTTATAATTCTTGGATGAAATTCAAACAACTGTTAAATAAATAATAGATAATTAAAAATGAAAGATTATTTCATAAACACATTGAATTTCTTAGCCTTTTTTGTATAGTAGACACCTTTGTAAATAGTTGCTTTTGTTATATTTTTTGCTCTCTTTGTTTTTCTTTTTTAACTATTCAATTTCTATACATATTGTAATATAACATTTTATTTACTTGTAAATATTAACAAAAAATTTAGAAAAAAGATGTGAAGATGTCAAAGAGATGTTAAGTATGTGCAAAATAGCTCTACATCATGTTCACGCATTGACTTCTGAAAAAGTACTTTTATTCATACAATGTAACAAAGAGGCAACTGTTTGAATAAATGTTATTGCAGATTATGAGTAGAGCAAACAAAAAGAGATTTCTGGAAAACATATAAATATACTAAAGAAGAACTTTTTTGTCTTTGCTTGGGAGGGACAGCAAAGCAGTAATTAGCCAAGCTACAGCTCTGTTTTTCCTTACTGAGTCTGGAAATATGCTAATCAAAATGGAAAGTGCCTAGGAATAGTGTAACCCACTCTAATAGTTTCAAAACCCATCACTGTCCTTATATTGCTGCAGTTGATTACCCCAGTCTTTGCCACATCTTATTTTTCAATCCTAGGTCAGGTTAACATTTAAATATCTTCAAAAATATCCATTTCCATTGCCCAGAGCCCCCCTCAGATAACACATTTTCAGCACTGTTAAATCTTTAAATAAATGTGAGAATTTATTATTCTGCAATGGCACTTCTAATTCCTTGCAAAGCCTACCATTTAAAGTGAAATTTGCAACTGCCTTAATCAAATTTGGTCTCATGCTGCTCAGACTTACTATATATTTATAGCTATGGTATTACTTAAATCCTTATGTCTGCCATTTTATATTTTCACAACAAGCACACTAATTCATACCGTGTCCACTTCTGTATTAGTATTACAATGTCATTATAAATACAAACTCCTGTTTTGAAGTACTGCCAAATATTTGCTAATGTATTGTACTTATGAATATCCTTCTATTATGATTGACTTTTACTACATTATCTCATTGCAATATTTTTGGATACTACACTATGAGTATTGGCCTTATCTTCTCTAATTCTATCTTCGTGCACTAATGCATAGATTATTGTATAATTTGTGTGTTTCTAGTTATTATATCTATTTATAACATTCTGTAAAGTTTTTTTCTTTTTTTCCTGCATCCTATGATTTTTTTTCTCTTCAGATATCTTTTGAAAATTAAGACTGTCCTTTCAAAATTCACAGTCAACAAATTTAGATAGGTAGATAAATAGACAGGCAGAAAAACAGCTGTTGGGCAAATATATACAGTATGTTTTAAGACAAAATCAAATGTGAATACCATGAAAATATGCATAAAAGGCACAGCACAAAACTATAAGTCACATTCTCGGATTGTGTGTAAATGTGGAAAAAAAATCACATCCCAAAAATGATCACATCTTCTAGTCAGCATCTATATATGTGGTAGTTAACTTCAGACACTGCGAGGCATAATTTGTTTTTAACCAATCATGTCTAGATGGCCAGATCCATATATATATGACTGTAGGAAGTTAATTATTCAGTACTTACAAATGAATGAGGGCTGTCTCAAACCCTTGTCCTTTCTCAGTATTATACAGGCTTCTGAGATGTGACCTCTGCCTTGTGTATAGAATTTCAGCAGACCGTATTCTGTCACATCTATTAAACATTCACAAGTCCAATGGTATCATAAATGTCTGCTCAAGTATTCTCAATATCTTTTACAAAATCAACAGAACATGTTGGATGGATAAGTTTCTATCACAGAATACCAATTTTGTGGAAACATTTTCCACTCCACATAAAAAAATATTTCTCATACTCTGTTTAAATGTAATTTGGACAAATGAATTGGTAAATGAAAATTCGCCCCCAATTTGGCACCCTTGTCCCCCATGGAGAGGGGGAAATGTAAATGTTCCAATATGTCCTTGTTTAGCCTATCTCTGGGTTATTTCTATGCAAAACATAAGGTATAAAAACTACCATGGGAAAGTAAGGCTAGTTTTCTTAAGATCCTCACAGTCTAGTAGCCTAGTAAAAACCTATGAAACTATAAACCTATAAATTCACACAACTGTGATATGTTATATGATTAGCCTTATATCCAAGTTTGTGTGCTCATTTTTGTATACCACAAGGAATCTGGAAAAAAACATGGAAAAAAAGAGCAGAGGCTCAGCTGTTTCAGCTGTTACAATGGGTGATTAAATAACATCAAGAAAAATGTGTCACATGACAGATTATTTATTCAGCAACTGAGGAATGCATCATATTGTAATATAGCCTCATATATTTATTTTATGAAATGCTATACATTTAAGTGTGGATGTATCAAAGGCTATTGTAGAGGACCAGAATGGGATGAGAGGCTTCCAGTAGTATATTGATTTATTGATCAGTAGAACAGAATTGGAGACTTGACACAGTGTGAGGAACTATCTCAGGTGTCCCAACAAATGAGCTATAAGGCTAATTGCAACAGGAGGAGCTCCAGGTTGGGAAAGTGTGCTGCATAAACCTATGAAAAACAATAACATGCAAGATTTAACACTGCATGAAACAAAAACAATGGGAAGCATAACCACAAAAAAGTCCAGTAAATATGATATTGTGATCTGCAGGCAATCTAACTGTAATGACAAGGCAAAATGCAAGCAAGCAAACAAATATCATACTAGATGTTTTTCTACTATCTACAGCTAGCCTCCTGATTCTTCAGCCTTACTGCTACACAAGGTGGAATTGTCTGATATATATGCTTTCCTTTTATTACCACTACATTGTGACTCTGTGACCATGAACACGATCTTGTAATATGTTTTTCTTGTCTTTTATATATTCTCATACTCTGTGCATAATAACTGTGTATTATTGAATATGGTTTGTAGACTGATCATGCTTTTTATAACACTGAGTTATGTTTTTGTACTATAGATTGTTGATGTAGAACATTTCAACCTGGGCTTCCACTGAAAAGAGGCTTATGCCCAGTTGGACTTTCCCTTTAAATAAATGCAATCAATCAAACAATTAATAAATACATAATATAGTACTTTTCTGCCAATGTGCATAGCATGAGAGTTATGCAGTTCCAAATCTCAGATGGGATTCTGTAGAAGATTTTTGTTAAATGACTTTTATGTCATAATATTGACATGTGCATACACATTAGTATCATACAGCAACTTGATATACAGTGCCAGCTGACTACAGCAATGCGCTGACAGTAGTACAGCAAAGAAAACACATTGTTAGAATAGTAACATTCTTTATCAGGGTCTGTTTAAAATAAATAGTTGTTTGGCTCAGCTTTATCAGTTTGTTAATTTTCTGCCAGAGTCATATGATAGTCTGCCCATTACTGGCAATGTAAGAGATGTTTCTACAGAAAAAAAGCAAGAAACTATCACATACCAGCTGATATGTTCATAAAAGGGATACCCACACTGAAAAATCCTCCATCCACACTAAAACCATAATGCAACATCAAATCACTATTATTTGTGGAACGCAAAGCCAAGCCCTCACTGCTATTACAATGAACACAGTACTCTGCATTGGATCACATTAGGCAATAATCCATGACTGTGCCTGGGTATATCAGGATTTACTTGCGGTTGGTGTGGTTTCATCAGAAGGGTGAACCAGAGTGATTAAACAAAACAACCATGGATAAATCCTGATATGCCCACAAACAGGAGTGGATTATTGCTTTTATACAATAACATTATTTAAGAAAGAAATTGATTACCTTTCTTAAATACTATGCTTGCCTAAGGGCACTTCAGTCTTCTTCTGTGTTGTCTACTGTGGGCTGATGTATTGAGCAAGTGTATGGGACTTGTGTTCCCATGTTTACATGGCACATCAATACAGTGCAAGAGAAGCAATGGAGAAAATAGAATCTCCATTGCTGTTATTTTTTTAGTGTTTAAAAAAACAGGATTCTGCAAGGGATAGTGGAGAAATGCAAGGAAAATCAGGTATGTTTCTGTTTTTTTTTGCACAGCATACCTGATATTTCTCATATTTTGATGTCCCCAGCATATGTCAATAGAAAGACTGGCCAGTCAATGGTACTTCAGTGGCAGGACTTTTTTCTATTGATAAATGCTGAATTTACAACGGATATGCTGGTTGGACTGTCCAATCAATGTGCTCTTTTTCTTAATAACAAAGAGCAATAGCAATGAGCTGTCATTGTACAATTAACGAAACATCATCCACACCAAAGCCACTGTAGGTCAGATAAAGTAATGTCCAATAAAAAAAATAAAAAAAAACATAAAAATATATCTACAATATTATTATTGCTATTATTGTACTGGCCAGAGCCAAGTCTTCACTATGTATTTGTCACTGACTGTCAATAGTTCTGTAAAGTCTGAAAACCTTTAACTTTAACTGCTTTTTTAGTAAGACACACACACACACACACACACACACACACACACACACACACACACACACACACACACACACACACACACAATCATATGCATTGCTTTCTGCCAAAACTCCATTTACTTTACTTAAAATGGAAGTTTGAGTTATCCAAGCAGCTTTACTATAAAACAACAAATAATTTGATTAGATTTAAAAGCTGAGGAGTGGAAGAGTGATTTAGATTCAGGGGGAAGTGAATGCCAGAATTATGAAGTGGGGTGGGAGAGTTAAGCTTAGGAAGTGATCAGAGAATTTAGGTTTAGGGAGCAGGAACTGAATC